>NC_058130.1:633058084-633163085 GCF_016433145.1 Gracilinanus agilis | reverse complement strand
AGTGAGAGAGAAAGAGAGAGAGAGAGAGAGAGAGAGAGAGAGAGAGAGAGAGAGAGAGAGAGAGAGAGAAAGAGAGAGAGAGAAAAGAGAGAGGAATACAGAGCCAGAGACAAGAGAAAGGGGACAGGGAGAATGAATATATGAATAACATGACTGAGACTGTCAGAACGCAGCAGGTGCTTCCTTTGAAAAACTCTCTTTTCCTGAAATAAAGCTCATCTTTCAGAGTGTGTACAAGAAAGACAAGCTGGAAGTCTTTGGAAGAAGTCGCTGTGCTTGTCTAGGTTGGCCCAGACCAAGAATCTCTTGAGAAAAATTAATACGACGGCCCTTTTCTACTCTGAGAAAGTGCCCTTCAAGGAAAAGCAAGAGATCTCATTCCTGTTACTATAAGCTAAGGCTCTCTCTCCACTTTTCTCTGCTTGGTTTTTCACCAGGCTACTAGGGACTATATAGATTACGGATTTGGAACTGGAAGGCCCCTTAGAAGCCAATGCTCCCCTCCCACTTTTTCAAACAGGGGCAGAGAAAAATTAAGTAAGTAGCAAGCATCTAAGTTGGGATCTGAACCCAGGTCTTCGTGGTCTCCCATCCCTTCCCCTTCTTATCAGTCCACACTGCTGCATCTCCTGGCCTCGTGTTCTGATAAAGAGGCAGGTTTAGCGTTTCAGCATCTCTCTCTGGAACACTCTACAAAAGCTGCACCCCGACCCCATATCCCCCCCCTCCCAGCCCAGGTCGCACCTCTAGGACGGGTTCAAACCAGAATTCTGCATCATTCCCAGATCATGCAGAGATTCACCCCCGGGACCCAGAGCCCAGAGAAGTCATGAACCCCATTAGCTCCCTGACTAAAAGGCAGGAATGAGGTCCAGATTCTTGAGCAGCCGAGGTTCGGCCCGGGCTCCAGGCCTTCCTCCGCTGGTGTTGGGCCGCTCTGGGACAACTCGAAAGGCCTCCCCACTGAGCTGAGAGCAGAGCGCCTGCTGTCTGCGTGTCAGCCCGTCGGGTGATGAGCACTCATGAGGCGTCTATTATGTGCCAAGCACTGTGCCAAGCACTGGAGATTTAAAAACCAAACCCACAGTCCCTCCCCTCGAGGAATAAGGAAGGAGTCAAAGTAAAAATGACTCTACAAACAAGCCATAGACGGATAAATTGGGGGTGATCTTAGGGGCGCCCCCAGGGTGCGTTTGGCCCTTCATGTTGGCATCTCCTCCCCAGGTCCCTGCTGTCCGGCACCGCAGGCCTGTTTAAGCTGGTTTTCAAGGCTTTGAGTAGCCCTTGTCCGGGCTCCCTCCCAGCCTCTGAGCCTGACCTGTGGGTGTGCCTCCGGGCAGGGCTCCAAGCCCACATGGGAGCAGAACCGTCCCCAATGGGACCCTCCCAACCTCGCCAGGAGGATCAAAGGAGATCCTGTCTGTAAGACCCTGGCTTGGGGGCAAACCCCTCTCAAGGCCAAGAGAGGCTGCGGCCTGCTATGTGTCTGGGGACAAAACTCCCTTGGCCCTTCCTCTCATTCAAAGCACCTCATTCACAAGGAAGGCGTTTACTTTCAGAATGACCAACATAGAGCAAGAGCTGAAAGGGATCTCAGGGGAAACTGAGGCACAAATTGTGTCTCATAGTGGATACGGCGGGGCACATAGAGTCAAGACTTGAGTTTCAATCTTTTTTTTTTTTTTTAATAGGCAATGGGGGTCAAGTGACTTGCCCAGGGTCACATAGCTGGGAAGTGCCTGGGGCCAGATTTGAACCTAGGACCTCCCATCTCTAGGCCTGGCTCTCAATCCACTGAGCTACCCAGCTGCCCCTTTGAGTTTCAATCTTGACGCAGATGTTTCATTGCTGGGCAGCCCTGTCAGCCTCAGTCCTCACCCTAACCCTTCTTTACTATGAATGTGATATGAAATGAGAAGCACTTAACACACCTTAAAGTATGGAAACTGCATTATTAAATGACTGAGTCCAAAATGCCTGCAATGACTTAAGCTCATGTTTTCTGATTCCAAGACCACCACCCCAAAACCCACTATTAGCAATATGGCCACAGGGCTCTAGAGGTAGCAGAATGAGCACCATAAAGAGAAATTTTTTCTTTTGCCATTTATTTATGTTGTAAGAACTCATATTTTTGTGGCCTGGCACACACCAACAGGGGTTTTTCCCCTTCCTCCTCACTTCTGCAACCCCACCTCCCTCCAGCCCTTCTACGCACGAGCCACTCACTCCTACCCAGCCCCTGCCTTCCGAAATAAGAAACAGAGGAAGCCGACCTAACGTAGCACCTTCCTCCCATAATCAGAGCACTTCACTTACACCTGTGCAAGGCTTTACAGAATGCTCACCATCTCATTCCATGATGGGAGTGAGACTGAGAAGGTCTAATTATGTCATCCTTTAATCTGAGAGGAAGTCCAGGCTCAGACAAGTTAATTCATTCAACAATTAAGTGGCCAAGACCAGATCTGAACCCAAGCCCCTATCAATACATCATCTATCTGCCTACCTGTCTATCATCTATCTGTCTACCTGTCTACCTATCTGTCCATCTATCCATCCATCCATCTATCCATCTCTCTGTCTGTCCATCCATCCATACATCCATCTATCTGTCTGTCCATCCATACATACATACATACATACATACATACATCTATCTGTCTGTCCATCCATCCATCCATCTATCTGTCTGTCCATCCATCTATCTATCTGTCCATCCATCCATCCATCCATCCATCCATCCATCCATCCATCTATATGAGTGACGCACACATCAATCTAAAAGTAGCCAGAGTGTGGTGCCTCCCCCTACGAAAGCTCCACAAAATAATCCCTCACATTTTTTCCCATTCTCCTTCCTCTGCCTCTCCCACAGAGATGTTTTCCACAGGTAGGTAAAGAAATGAAATGATTCCTCTTTCCCAACCTAAACAGCTATTCACTCAGGAAAGTTGTTATTCCCAGGCCATGATGAAGACTATGGCCCTGTATGTCTATAAATGTCCTCTTCCCTCTAGTAGTGGAGACTACAGGCTCTAGCTAGAAATCTGGACCACATTACTGTGCATGATTAACAACGTAATAGATCTATTCAGTATTGTGTGATAATACATGTATAACCCAGTGGAATTGCTTGTTGGTTCCAAGAGGCAGGGAGGGAAAAGGAGAGGGAAAGAACATGAATCATGGAACCATAGAAAAATACTTTAAAATGAATAATTTAAAAATTAAAACAAAACAAAAACAATGAAATAGATCCAGAAAGGACTAGAATTATGGGCAACCTTTGTCAGCTCCTGACTTTATCTAAGATTGCTGAAAAAGGCAAAAAGGTCAGTTCTACACAGCCAAAACAAACCAGAGGTTGAAATGATTATTTAAGGAATCTGGACCATTTAATATGGAGCCAATATGGCTCTCCTGGTTCACCAAATCTCCCATGATTATTTTCTGGGAAGCCAGATACTTCCCACCATCTCAGAGAGAAGAAAGTTAGGGTAGTGGACAAATGGCTACTTTATCACTAAATTTTCTCCTCCTCTCTCCCCAGTGCCTGCGGGTCAGGAGAATTCTCCTTCCAAAAAAAGAATGGATCTCCTAAGTTCAATTCATTTTATCAGCTTCAAAGCAAAGGTTCTCTCAGTGAGGCCAAGGGATGGAGTGTAGAGTCCTGGCCCCAGAGAACAGAAATAACATGAACTGCTCTGGTTGTTGCTTTAGACAGTGAGCTATGGAGGTTGGTTCACCCTTATCTACCATCATGCTGAATCTAATCTTTCCAAGTTATCATAGAATAGCACAAGATTAGAGCTGGGAGGAGCTTTGAAGTTCACTTCAGGCACCCCACTCATGTCACAGATGAATAAACTGAGGCCCACAGAAGTAGTGTTTTGCACAAGACCACCCTACTGATTATCTATCCATCAGCCAAGGAAAGGCGTGTCACTCTTTCTGCCCACAACCATGTCCAAGCTCCTACTCGGCCCACACCACATGGGACAACCCCTTCCACCCCCTTTAGGTTAGACCGAGATAAAACTGCTCACCCAGATGAAAAATGACTAATTTAGGAGAGGCACTAAGAATAGTCATAGTATAAGTTCTAGAGCTGACAGTGACCTCAAAGACCATCTAGTTCAACCCCTTCATTTTACAGACCAGGAAACCGAGGCCCAAGAGGTTTAAGTGTTTTGTCCAAGGTGAGTTATGTAGTAAAGAGCAGAGGTAAGTTTGAACCCAGTTCCTTTGACTCCAGGTCTTTTCTGCCTCTTCCAAAAATCTTAGATAAAGACAGGAGCTGGCATAGGATGTTCTATCATCCCAAATTCTTTTAGATTTATTTCATTGTTAACCATGCACAGAAATATGGCCTGGGTTTCTAGCCAAAGCCTATGACCTGACTCTGTTCTACATGTCACTCATGGAATGGAAAATCCTCCTTGTCCCCTTCTGCAGGGAAACCACAGAAGACTGGACAAGATGATCTCTAAGTGATGGCTAACATTCAATAAATCTAGATCAGGGACCTCCAACTCTTTTCACACACACACACACACACACACACACACACACACAAATTACATTTCTTCAAATCCTTGACAGTGAAGTCCTAGAATAAATGTCCCCCTGCCAGCCACAATCCCTTCCCTGTTGGGAATTCTGGCAAACTCAGGAAAAACATGGCGGTCGTAAATGGCTTGGTGCTATAAGACACCAAGGTCAGCTGTTAATGCCTATCCTGAGGAGGTACGATCTGGACCACTTGATGACTATATAAATTGCCTAAATAAAGGGTAAAGGAAGTGGAATGTTCTGAAATAATGACTTCAAAACAAGATAATACTCAGCCTTATCATGGTTCCCAGGACTATAAACTCAAATGAAATGGAGAGAGTTGCCCGGAGGCAGGTAAGGGAAGCAGCGGGTAGAGCCCTGAATGTGGAGTCAGCAATAACTACATTCAGATCCAGCCTCAGATACTTATTGACTCTATGAGTCTGGGCAAGTCCCTAAAAACCTCAGTCTGCCTCAGTTTTCTCATTTGTAAAATGGCGATAATAATAACTCTCAGGGTTGCTGTGAAGACGAAATGAGATAATATTTGTTAAGTGTTTTGCAAATCTGAACAAGACATATAGATGTTAGCACTATTATTATTATAAACATAGGATTTAGACCTTAGAGGTCATGTAGTCCAATCCATTTTACAGGTGAGGAAACAGGCCCAGAGAGGGCAGGTAATCTATCCAAAGTCACGTAGGGAAGAGCTGGATTTCCAGCAACAAATTTTTTTTTTTTTTAAGGAACATAAGATCTACACGAAGCATTTAAGTCAGACTTGCCCTGCTTTAAAGAAGTTAAAACGTGTTTAGACAAAGAAACGCCCTTGAATAAATCTGGTTGCCGCCGTTCCTTGGTTTCTGTAACTGGGTCACGCTAGATGGTGCCAGGCCCATTACGGCATCCCCAGGCACGCCGGGTCATCGTCGCATCCCTCTGCCTTCGTGGAGCTCACGCTACACCACCTCGGCAATCAAGAAAATCCCCGTGATTTCCTTCCACAAATACCTGCTGGTCCTCTCGGGCAGGATGGCTGCTGCTAGCAAGCCCTCTACCTACCAACAGCCCTGGAAGGTGTCTCCAGAGGCAGCTGGTGCTACAATGGAATGAGTGCTGGGCCCAGAGCCAGGAAGACCTACATTCCAATATGGCCTTAGACGCTTACTAGCTGTGTGACCCTGGGCACATCATTCAGCCTCTATTCGCTTCTGTTTCCTCAACTGTAAACAAGGATAAAAATAGCACCTACCACAACAGGTTTATTGTCAAGATTGGATGAGATAATGTTTGTAAAAGCTCTTAGCACTCTGCCTGGCACACAGTGGATGCTTTGGAAATGTTTATTCCCTTCCACCTTCCCTGATCTGTCAAGGCCTGTCATGCTATGAAGGTCTTTTATTTTATGAGAAGGTAGTAAAATAGTAGTAATAGAAGGAACCCTGGAATGGGAATGAACCTAGGCCCAGTTCTGTCATTCCTTTAGTGAGTCACAGTTGGGCTGAGTTACCTGGAGTAAGTCCTTGAACCTCCTATGTCACTCATCTATCGAATCAATGACTCTCATAGCAAAGCTACCTATTGCATAAGAGTATTTTTAAAGTAACATATTTTTATATTTTTCTCAATTTCATGTAAATAAATTTTTTTAACATTTGTTTTTTAAAATTTCGAGTTCTAAATTCTCTTCCTCCCTCCCCTCTACCCTTTGAGAAGGCAAGCGATTTGATATAGATTATACATATTCCATCATGCAAAATATTTCTGTATGATTCACAGAGATATTTTAAGGATAAAATGAGATAATAATCATGAAACTGCTTGGGAGAGTATATGATGCTATGCAGTCATTAGATACTAGTAACTCACAGCTGTCGACCATATGCTGTGGCATAGAAATGGAACTTCCATGGATTAAAAAATATTTGACCAACCTAGCCTCAGACACTTCCCAGCTGTGTGACCCTGGGCAAGTCACTTGACCCCCATTGCCCACCCTTACCACTCTTCCACCTAGGAGCCAATACACAGAAGTTAAGGGTTTAAAAATGTAAAAAAAAAAAAAATTGACCAAATTGAATCATAATTAAAAAGATGGAATGGACCTTGGAGGTCATCCTACCCACCTTATTCACCTTCATTTTATAGATAAGGAAAGTAAGACTCAGAGAAAATAAGTGACCTGGGGCAGCTAGGTTGCAATGTGGATAGAGTGCCAGGCTTGAAGTTGGGAGGACCTGGCTTCAAATCTGGCTTCAGATCAACCTAGGCAAGTCACTTAACCCCATTTTGCTAGCCCTTTGACCTTCTGACTTACTAAGACAGAGAGTTTTAAAGGATTTAAAAAAAAGGGGGAAAGAAAAGAAATTAAGTGACTTGCCCAAGGTCACACAGTTCATAAGAGGCAGACCTGAGAATCTAACCCAAGACCCCAAAAACAAACCATTGCCCTCATATCTGCGTACCCATATAGGCAACTGAGTGATCCCCACTCTGGATCTCCCCACTCAGCAACTACAAAGCCACAAATAGAGCTGTCCCCAGGCTGCTCCTAAAACTCCTGAGAATGGAGACTTTGGGGTGATAATTACCCATTAATACATGGTTTAGCAGCAACTTTGCTACTCAGTGGCTATTGAGAACACTTTCCAGGTTCTCAGACTGTCCAGAATTTCCTGGATTTCTCTATCCAGCCATCACCTCCATTCCCTCCCAGACTTCTCTTACCAACCATCACTTCTGTTCCCTCCCTTTCTGCTGGAAAACTGAATTTTGTCCCCCAAACCACACTGGGTTTTGATAGGCCAGTTTTTGCTGGTTCCAAGCCTGTACAGCACTTTCTGAGCATCTTCAGTCATGCAATGGGAATGGATACCTTTCCAGTTCCTTTTTATGTATATAATTCTGTCCCAAAGTTTTTTGGTATGGGACTTTCTCCTTTTTGGTGGAGATGAATGCCCTGCCCTAACTGAGGGGTGACGTGGAATTGTCCAGAGGCAAAAAAAAGCCCTTGCCTTCAATAGTTCCCCTTTGGGGAGTCATCATTGGATACTCCTGGCTTCCAGGTTCAAGAGAAAGATGAAAGGGACCAACCCTGCTTCAGGTTGCTGAAGGAGAAGACTCCAGGAAGACTTGAGAGGAAGGGGCAGGCCCCATCATGTCTCTATTCCTGGCTCGCCAGTCCAAACACTCACCTCTTGGGTAAATCAAAGACACTCTCTTGGTTGAACTGAGTTATCACGATTCCTATAGGAAAGTCTTCACTCTGTATTGTCTAGTATACATTCTCCTATGCATACCTTCTCTGTTTTGACATGATTTAGAAAAATGGGTTCTTTGCTATTCTCTATGTGTTCATTGTGGAACTAGTAGAATTGGGTTATAAAGGGGTCAAGTCTTGAATATAGAGCTTGGGGTCCTCTTTCTTCCAATATGACAGTGATCAAAAGTTAGTTTGAAACCAATAGTATCTGCTAGACTAACAATCTTTAAGGGAGTAGAGAGATATCATCTCTCTCTCTCTCTCTCTCTCTCTCTCTCTCTCTGAGCAGAGCAGAGTGGTGACCTCTTGCTTCCAACTTCCTGGTGAGAATCAAAGTCTCCTTTGGAGAAAGATTGGGGGAGAAGAGGCTAGAGATGTCTATTCTGCCTCCTTTGGAGCCACACACTCAAATGACAGCCCTCAAAACTAATGGAGCCTCACTACACATGTAGAACCCACCCTCCGTTCAGTCCCTACACATATCAGGGAACTAGGTGGTGCACTGGAATTGGGAGTCAGGTAGATTGTGAGTTTAAATCCAGTTTCAGACATTTACTGACTGATTCAGTGGGCAAGTTACTTAACCTTTGACTGCCTCAGTTTCCACATCTGCAAAATGGACATGATAATAACACCTAGTTTGAAAGACTGTCATGAAGATAAAATTTGTAAAGCATTCTGCAAACCTTAACACTATGTAAGTCCTCATTGTTATTATGTGTTGTCTTCCCCCATTAGAATGGAAGCTCCTTGCAGAGCTGGAAAAATATTTTATAAAATAATAAAAAGATAGTAAAAACTAACTTTAAAAAATGTAAGAACTCTTAGCTTAAGGTTTAAGAACAAGGGGCACCTGGGTAGTACAGTAGATTGAGAGCCAGGTCTAGAGACAGGCGGTCCTAGGTTCAGAGGTAGCCTCAGATACTTCCCAGCTGTGTGACCCTGGGCAAGTCACTTGACCCCCATTGCCTAGCCCTTACCACTCTTCTGCCTTAGAATCAATATTGATTATAAGGCACAAGGTAAGGGTTTAAAAAAAAGACTTAAGAATATCTCAAAATAATGACCAGCATGCATCCAGAGGTCCAATTATGGAGAATGCTATCCACTTCCTGGGTAGAAGATGGTAGAAGGATGATAGACTCAAGATGCTGAATGAGAAATAAACTTTGGGGCATGGCAAATGTTGGAATTTGTTTTGCTTAACTTTACATGTTTTTTACAAAGGTTTTGTATTCCTTTCAGTGAGGAAGGGGAGGTAGGAATGAGAGAAAATAAATGCTCATTAACTGAAAAAAAAAATTCATTTTAAAAAAAGCCTGTATGTTCCTTGAGGGCAAGGACTATTTCACATGCTTCTATTTGTCCTTGCTGGTGCAAAACACAAGAAAGGACTTAACAAATGTTTGCTCTCACTAGCTGGCTCTCTGCATAATGTGGGGGAGAGGGGGAGGCAAAAATTAGAGCACACATAACTTTTAGGTCAACTTGTATGCCCCAGGATGACTCAGTTCAACTCAATAGATATTTCTTAAGTACCTAGAATCTATCTGTGCTAGGCACTGTGCTAGGTGCTGGAGAAACAAAGACAGAAACTGAACAACTCCTGCCTTTGAGGAACTTACACTCCACTACAAAGAACAAAACATGTACGTAGGTGCATTATACGAATGCCCTATCCTCCTTGGCTTCCTGGGATCTGGGAGAGAAAAGCCCTGTGGTCAGCTGAGGACTTTGAACATGCTAGTTAGTGACTATTTAGTCACTAAGTTACTATAGTACTAGGGATCAGGATCCTGTTGGACTTAGGACTGTCAGGGTGTGGTCAGCTCCACCCAGGAGTTGAGAGGTGGGGCTAGGGGAGGCAGCACCTCTATGTGCCCTGACGAAGAAGGACCCAGCTCCTTTTTTGGGGGGAAGGGGAGGAAGAGTGCCTATTTCCTAAGCCTGTCCTTGAGAGACAGATACAGCATTACAAATGCCTTCTGTCCAAAGCCCTGTCTGGAGCTAATTAGGTTGGGAGTAGGCGATGCACGATGTTCAGGTTGGAATCCTAACTTTGCTAACTATTATGTGTGTGGTCATGAGCACGTCACTTAACTTCCCTAACAAGAAGGCAAGGGATTTAAGAACAAAGGATTTAACTGGGTTACCAAAAAGTCAGGATTGGAAAGGGAAGAGAATATAGCTAGTTTAGGATTTTCCCTTGGAAAATATTGGAGAGTGGAGAGACTAGAGATGCTAGAGAGGATGAAGAACAGGTTCAGAGACTCTATAAAGACTATATAAGAAAAGATGCAAAGCTAAAAGCTTTAGACCAGTGATTCCCAAAGTGGGCGCCATCGCCCCCTGGTGGGTGCTGCAGCGATCCAGGAGAGCGGTGATGGCCACAGGTGCATTTATCTTTCCTATTAATTGCTATTAAAATTTTTTAAATTAATTTCCAGGGGGCTAAGTAATATTTTTTCTGGAAAGGGGGTGGTGGGCCAAAAAAGTTTAGGAACCACTGCTTTAGACAAAGGAATTCAGGAGTTCATGAATATGGAAGCAAAACTTGTAGGTGATAGCAAAATTAATTATGTGACCATTTGTGTGGAATTGAAGTAGGATGGAGGAAACGTCATGGGAAATAAGTAGACTGAGAAACCAGGAAGTTTGGGTGTTTGGGGGAACAATAATATTTCTGCAGAAGTCTTCTAGTATGAAAACAGGAGTCAGGATGGAGAGAAAAACTATGAGCCAGGCAGGTATACCTAACTCATTGAGGAAGAAAGGAGAATATTCTGGGGTTAGAGCTTATTGCTAGTCCTTCATTTGGAAGAGGACCAATGACATCATGGGGTGATGTCTTGACTTGTGCATGAAATGGATTCAAGTGAGGCAGAGTTGCACAAAATCATCAGCCTCGATCTCTTTCCCAGAGTTGTTGAAATCCTGGGACAAGACTAAAGTCACAATGACTGGCAATGTCCCAGGATGCGATAGATGACCTTGGCATCTTCAATGTCTGACCTAAGTACACCAGAGTAGCTGCTTCAGCCTCCTTCATGCATTGGAATAAATTGTTCTCTGCCCATTCTGCCAGGGGAAGTTTTCACATGCTTGGAGTAGACCCCCCTGACTCACTGACAGGTTTGAAGTCCATTGCTTACTCTCAACCTGGTCTGGTCCATCTGCCAAGTTTCACTGGAGTTTCTTGGAGCCACAGGTGAGAGTTGGGTGACAGGTGGACCAGTCCACCTCCATATACCCCATATATGAGGGTAGACATATAATGACCACCAAGATCTGGACTAGGTAATACGTTTGGATATGAACTTCAAAAAATTAAAGGTCGATGAGTGATGATAGTAGATAGAAAGTCTGGAAGTGGCCACTGGAAGTAAGGAATACCTTGACTCTCCCACTAGAACCAGTAAATGAATCAGGGAGTATGAGAAAAAGTGTAGCCAGTCTTAGAAAGGGTGACAAAGGAATCAGGATGAAACCAAGTCCCAGCCAGTGCCAGAAGATAAGAAGGGAAAGGATTCAGAATAAAAGAAAGTTTGTTTATTATGGAGTTATAAATCCAGTAGGAGACCGGAGTGTGTTGGGTATGTTGTAGCAGAGATTTCCATCTCAGTTATGAGCTTGGTTAGATGACCACTAAAATCCCTCCCAAGTCTGAATCTGCATGATCATTCCTGGTTTATAAGAAGAATCAGATTTGGGGACAGGAGGGATGCTCCATGGAAGCAAACATATATATTTTAGTTATGGTCTTGGTCTTTAAGGTTTGATTTCTATTCCTGACACTTTCTGGTTGTATGACTCTAGACAGATCATTTAACTTATCTTTTGCTTGGTTTCCTCAGATGTAAAACGGCATAATCATACTTGTTTTCTTTGCTTCACATTAAATAACAATAGGCAGATAGGTGGCATAATGGATAAAGTGCTGGGCCTGGAATCAGGAAGACCCAAGTTCCAATCTGGCCGTTACCTACTAGCGGTGTGTTCCTTGGCAAGTCACTTAACCCCATTTGTCTCAGTTTCTTCATCTGTAAAATGAGTGGGAGAAGGATAATGGCAAACCACTCCAGGATCTCTGCCAAGAAAACCCAATCAGACAAGACCAAAGCAATTGAACCATAATAAAAATAATAATAATAATAGCAGCTAGCATGTATATGGCACTTAAAGGTTTACAATGTACTTCACAAATATTTTCTCATACAGGCTTTCTTAATAATATTGCCATAATGGTCTAAGTCTCCTCTATTCTTAAAAAGTCCTCCATGCATGAGGGCTCCCCCACAGTAATATCCTTTGAGGGTCCAAGATCACCTAAGCTAGAAGGTCCTATGGAGACCTATCAGAATGTGGCAATAATACTGACAGCAGGCATGCTTTTCTAGGGAAACAAATAGGTCAATCATCCATGAATATGTTAGAAACCATGCACTAGGTCCTCCTCCCTCCACGTCCTAGTCCACCAATAGTGTAGTCACTAAAGAGGACTGATCACAAGGGTTATGAGTATCTCTGGCTAGATTCTACAAACACAGCATAGATAACTTCAGCATTAGCCATCATTCAAAATTACTGGAACTTCCTCTCTTTCCATTAATGCTGGTAGCAAATACTTTACACACAATTATAGCCTCCGAAGTTACATCGAAGTAGCCGGTGAGTAGCCCAGTGGATAGAGCACTAGACTCTGGAGTCGAGATCTGAGTTCCAATACAGCCTTGCATAATTAGAATCTGCTCCCCAGGACTCCAATTCCCAGCACCCCACTTTCATTCTCGCGTTATGTCCTTACATTTTGGAGATAAAGTTTGTGTATAATGTCACCCTTCTCTCTTTATTTCACATGAACATAGCTGGGAAAACTCTTTACTCAGGCTTTTACTTTTTGTCTTTTATTTCTTTTACTTCAAGTGATTATTAATAAATCTTATAAAATATAATACTTGGAGTTACTGGATATTCATTTTAATACTACAGCCTCAGACACTAGCTGTGTAACCCTGGGCAAGTCATTTAGACTTCTCTAAGACTCAGTTACCGTAGGGGCAGCTAAGTGGCTCAGTGGATTCAGAGTCAGACCTAGAGATATGAGGTCTTGGGTTCAAATCTGGCTTCAGACACTTCTGAACGGTGTGACCCTGGACAAGTCACTTAATCCTCATTGCCTGGCCCTTACCACTCTTCTGTCTTGGAATCAGTACATAGTATTGATTCTAGGATGGAAGGTAAGGTTTTTTTTAAAAGGACTCGGTTACCTCATCTGCAAAGTGGGCCACTGTGAGAATCTCATAAGATGATATAAATAAAAGTGCTTTGAAAACATTAAAGTACCATCTGAATGGCAGTCATTATTATTGGAACTTCGTTTAGTGGTCTATGGTTCACCGGTGCTCAGAAGGTTACTTAGGGAAAGACTGAGCCCTCATTGGATTTATGGCTCAATTAACCTCCCTTTTACCCAGTTTGTTGCTTGGTCTATTTCAGTGATGACAAACATTTTAGAGATGGAGTGCCGGGCCCCGCCTCCACCCACCCCCCACACAGGGGAGGGAGGAAGTGTTCCCCTTGGGCTAGGGGACAGAGGGGCAGGGATGTGAAAAGAGGACATCAGGCATGGTGGAGAGGGGGAGGGGAGCAGCTCCACCTGAGTCCCTCTGCCTTTCTAGTAACCAACCCTTGGGGGGGAGTGGCTGCGTGCCCACAGAGAGTGCTCTGTGTGCCATCTTTGGCACCCGTGCCATAGGTTCACCATCACGGATCTATTTCTATGCCTTTCCCTACTCTGACTTCCCACTCCTCCCCCGCCCCATACCTTCCAGATGGCTGTGGTCATCGTACCTACATGAATCCATTATGATGATTAGCAGCACTGACTGTTCAGGGTTTTTCTGCCAGTGGAAGGGCTGGGAAATGCTGCTAAAGTCACAACAGGAGGACACCCCGTCTGCACTGCAAGGATAGGCATAATTTCTGTGTTTACCTCCAACCTGGGGGAGAAGCCGCATTCCCCAAACAGGTCAGCCCGACAATGAGTCACCTCCAGAGCCTGGGTGGAGCCGTGTGGGTGAAACAGCTGCTCCTGGCCAAAAGAGCTTGTTGTCATGTGGAATTCCAGGCAGGCAGGCAGCCAGGCAGGGCTGGCCTCTCTCCTCACAGAACCTGGCGCTGGAGCTCAGAGAAGATTCCTCTTTCTAGCTTGGCCTCTATTTCTGAGGATGCTCTTTTGGGGAAGTTTCCCATGAGCACTACCAAGTACTAAATGGACTGGATTAATTTGCCAGAAAGGGGAATCTCCTTTGGAAGACCAGTAATAAGATTATAAAAAAATAAGATCATAAGATTATAAATCAATATACTATATAATCAATATATTATGGGGTTATACTAATAGTCACATCAATAGTAAATCAATATAATCAATAAGATTATTAAAAAATAAGATCATAAGATTATAAATCAATATACTATATAATCAATACATATTATGGGGTTACACTAATAATGACATCAATAGTAAGTCAATATAATTAATAAGATTATTAAAAAATAAGATCATAAGATTATAAATCAATATACTATATAATCAATATATTATGGGGTTATACTAATAGTCACATCAATAGTAAATCAATATAATCAATAAGATTATAAAAAATAAGATCATAAGATTATAAATCAATATACTATATAATCAATACATATTATGGGGTTACACTAATAATGACATCAATAGTAAGTCAATATAATCAATAAGATTATTAAAAAATAAGATCATAAGATTATAAATCAATATACTATGTAATCAATATATATTATGGGGTTACACTAATAATGACATCAATAGTAAATCAATATAATCAATAAGATTATAAAAAAGGGAATAAGTATTGATAGAGTACCTACAGCCACTATACTAAACATTTGACACATAATATCTCAATCAATCGATCCTCATTTAAGAACTGTGAGAGGTGGGTGCTGATATTATCTCCATTTTACAGTTGAGGAAACTGAGGCAGAGAGAGATTAGGGGGCTTGCCCAGGATCACACAGCTAGTATGTGTCTGAAACTGGATTTGAACTCAAATCTTCCTCCATCTTGACCCAGCCCTCAAGCCGCCCTGCCGCAACACCTAGGGGCCTAAAGGAAGCTTCTCTCTCCTGTCCCTTCTTCTCAGGACCCCCATCCTACTCCATCTTTGGCTTCTTCTGCACCCTGACAGATACCAGGGCTCAGAGAACTGGGCATTGATTAAAAACTTATTCATCCTAGAGTGTTAATGACTTCATGTGCTACTTTCAGAAAGATATTTGCATCTTTTTAAAAACAAAACTGGTATAACTCAAGTGAATGAATCAGCAATTTTGTAATGGAGCAATAGAGGAAATAATATTACTTAGGGGAGCATTCAGAGCACCCCAAACAGTGCCACATTGGTATCCACTTACTCCTTTTAAATAGGATAGTGGCACCACAGAGGAGGCACAGCCATCCCCTTCGGTAGGGAGATTATAGCCTCTAGGATACCCAATATTCATTACAAATAGCTCCTCAGTCACCTTAGGTAGAAGTCTAAGGAAATGGCCAGCTCTTTTACCCACTGCCCCTTGGCTCAGCTGCCTTCGTTTTGTGTTTACCTTCTAGTGGGAGGAAAAGATCCGGCTGTCAGATGAGGCGTACCATACAGGAAGGCACTGGTCAAGCTCTCTCCTGATTTCCTCATGAGTAAGATGGAGAAATATGAGTTGGATGAGAATGCCTTGAAGAAGAGTTGTTGTTGTTCAGTCATTTCAGTCATGTCTGACTCTTCATGACCCTACTTGTTATTTTCTTGGCAAAGATACTGGAGTGGTTTGCCATTTCCTCCTCCAATTCATTTTACAGATAAGGAACTGAGGCAAACAGGGTTAAGTGACTTGGCCAGAGTTGGAGGCTGCTCTAAGAGAAGACTTAGAGGAGGACATTAATCCTTGGCTTTTCTGTCTATCTGAAAGGTTCTCCCGTGGAAGAGGGAATGGACAAATTCCATGTAGCATCAAAGAGAAGAACTGGATCCATCTACCTCGTGTGATCTTTGCTTCTCGCCAGCTTGCACTGGGGACTTCTCTATCACATCTGCCTCCTTTTCAGCCTCCTTTTGTCTATCATCTTCTCTCCTTAGACTTTAAGCTCCTCAGGAACAGAGATTCTCTTTCTTTTTGCTTGTATGTGTGTTCCTAGCTCTTAGCAGAATCCCTGGGATGTAGTAAGTGCTTAATAAATGCTTGTTGAAGGGACAGCTCAGTGGCTCAGTGAATAGAGAGCCAGGTTTAGAGACAGGAGGTCCTGGGTTCAAATCTGATATCAGACACTTCCTAGCTGTGTAACCCTAAGCAAGTCACTTAATCTCAATGGCCTAGCCCTTGCTGCTCTTCTACCCTAGAACTGATTCTTAGTATATCTTAAGATAGAAGGTAAGGATTTAAATAAATAAAAATAAATGCTTGTTGACCTATTTTCCTATTTTCTCCTTCTTCTATCCCACTCAGCTTATTGAGCTTCTCAGTGCCATACCATGGTGTGACTTGGTTCAGGATCCTGTGTTTAGCTAAGTTTCTGTCTTTTCTTTGGAGTTGGTGCCAGAATTACCCCCAATTTTCCCGATTTCCTCGGATTCTGTTACATTGTTGGTGTTTAGTAGTTTCAGTTGTTTCCTACTCTTATTGGCCCCATGTGTGGTTTTCTTGGCAGAGCTACTGGAGTGGTTTTCCGTTCCTTCTCCAGATCGTTTTAGAGATGAAGAATTGAAGAAAACAACATTGAAGTGACTTGCCCAGGGTCACCAGCCAGTAAGTATCTGAGGCCAGATTTGTCAGGTCTTCCTGACTCCAGGTCCAATGTGTGTAAATAGAATTAGCTCTAGCCCATTCATAGTTAAACTCTTACTTACCCTGGGCATAGAAATGATGTAATCCTCACCTCCCTTAATGGGGAGGGGGGACGAGTTACCCACACGTGACAATAAGTGACAAATCAAGAACAAGGGACTGCCCTTTGGGCAGTCCAAATCAGTGTGGAGGCTGCCATTTGTCCACTTGAATTAGAGGTGGACCCACAGGAAGTGACAAGAGACACTATCTCTTCAAGTATGTGGTTACTTCCTGTGGAGGCAGTTCCCGCCTTGAACTTGGTGCTGAAGGATCTTGGCTGAGACCTCAGGCAGCTTCCACTCTGTATTGTCACGTGGGTAAGTTAGGCTGACTTCCTTGGCCTACCTAGGCCGCTTCCAAACTCTGCCTTAAGTAGGCACCAGCCTATCTGGTTGTTAGGCCTTGTGGCTTGTAGCCTGATTTATTTAGCCTTTTAACCTTCTCTCTCGTTCAGGCCTCTGCAGGCCTGGACTAGCCTCTCCCTTCCTCTTTATTCCCATACCTTTACCTTCCTGATTGTAAATAAACTGCCTAACCCAATGCTGACGTAGGTCTGATTTAATTACGGAATCAACTTGAATTGTTGATTCCTGGCAGCCACACTTTAAATACATATCTATAAAATACCTAAATTTCCCTCTTACAAACGTTCTCTCTACCACACCACCCAGCTGCCCTGAACATTCCCCCTAACAAGGATTTAAAAATGTTATTTCTCTCTGATGGCAGCAGTCATTTTGGGTGTCATCTCTTCCTCCCACATCAGGGGCTCCCATCGGGATCCAGTGCCTTCTGATAGCATCCGAAGCAATAGCCACTCCCTGTGTTCTCTGACCTGGCACATGTGCCAATAGCCTAGGAACTGTCTCAGCTACCTTCCTCGTAGGGGCCTGGGACTTCTCTCCTGATTCCCAACCAGCATTCTTTCTACTAAGTCATTCTATTTTTTTTAAATCTTGCCTTCTGTCTTAGAATCAGCTCTAAGTCAGAAGAGCAGTAAGGGCTCGGCCAGTGATGGCGAACCTTTTAGAGGTGGTGTGCCAGGCCCTGCCCCCACCTCACAGCCCCCAGACTTAGTGCTGTGCACCTCCCCCCACTGAGTGTCAGGCACACCCTGCCCCCCCCTTCACCCCACACAGGGGAAGGAAGAAACACTCCCACTGGGCTCCTGGGCAGAAGATCAGGTGAAGTGAGGAATGTCCTAAGCAAGTGTGGCGAGGGGAAGGGGAGCAGCCCCAGCACTCTGCTCCCCTCCAGCTCTGCCCCCATTGACTGCTGGGCAGAGGGGCGGGGGATGTGAATGGAGAGGGGGAGGGGAGCAGCTCCAACTGAGTGCCTCTGCCTTTCTAGTAACAAACTCTAGAGGGGAGGACACTCACATACCCACAAAGAACACTCTGTGCCACCTTTGGTACCTGTGCCATTAGATTGTCATCACTGGGCTAGGCAATGAGGTTTAAGTGACTTGCCCAGGGCCCCAGAGCTAAGAAATGTCTGATACCACATTTGAACCCAGGACCTCCTGCCTCCAGACGTGGCTCTCTATCCACTGAGTCACCTGGCTGCCCATAAGTTACTCTTCTTTGATCTCCAATTTAGGAATCTGTAAAATTTAAGCCATACAACTTTTTTTTCCCCATTGTAGGGAGCTGTTAAGTAAAAATAACACTTTTAGTGGGTCCAAAAGAGCACTTGAGGCTAAAACAGGTGGATGTGGAGGGAGAGAGAAGCAGAAAAAAGCAGACCTGGTTTTTCCCTCAGAGGAGGGACAGGCCAGCCCTCACCCCTAAAGGGCCTGAGGGAAAAAATGGATTCAGGAGAAAGTTAATGTCATGAGGCATGCCTAGGGGTAGGCTGGACCAGAAGAATTCTACAAGATTCAATGTGGTTCGAAGAAGTACCAAAATGTCAGCACCCATGGCAAAGCCCCCTTCACTACACAAAAGTCACAGCCCCTTAGAAAATGGAAAGGATATTGGTATTTCCCAGCTCATAGAGGAAGCGAGGAAAGCAGCAGCGAGGAAAGCATCTTAAAGTGCTTTGTCAAGGAGCATCAGCATTATCTTAACCTCTCACTCCTTCTGGGTTATAACAGGCCAAGGCTCTCAGGTCATTGAAAAACAAGTAATAAAAATAACCAAGCAGCATTTTGTAGCAAAAGAGCTATAAAAACACTTAAGGAACCCAAGGCCTCTTTAGAGAGGGGACTGTGGAGAGGCAGACCTGAAGCATTCCTGGCTGGCAGGAAGCCAGTATTCCATAACAAAGGGAGCAATAAGTTTATCCGGGAAATTGTACTGCCAAGTCATGCCACCCTCTTGGGGCCTTCCAAAGCAGGGGAGGGGCAACCACAGAGGACCGAAGTCACACTTCAGCCACCAATTGCAACCTGCCTCTTCCCCAGCCTAGACAAAGGGCCTATTGTTAATGTTACCTGCAAGTTAAACCACTCCAGCATTTGGCGTCTCAGCAAGCCTTGGACCCACCAGAATCCCAAGTTTTAATCTTTTTGGTGGCAGTGCTTCTCTCCTCCCCTATCCCAGCGACACCTGGCATTTCCTGGCCACCCACTCTATGCCTGGGCCTTCTACCTTTCACCCTCCAACAGTCCTGTGAGTCACAGGCCAAGAAAAGATGTCTTGGAAACCCCAGGGTCTTGCTCGTTCTGTGATAAGTCAAATAAAGATGTTAAGACTTGCTCCAAGGGTTAAATAAACAAGAAATGTTTTTTGTCGAGGAACAGTGAGTTAGGAAAACAGAGTAAGCTACTATTGACCACTCTTCCCCTCCACCGCACCAAAAAAAAATTGTAGCTCTAGTTACAATCTGTATATTGGTCAGTATTTTGGATCATAAAATATATTGTTTTGTATTATAATCACCTTGTTAACATGGAAAAAAAAAAGCACTGGAATGGGACTTAAGAGACCTGGGTTCTAAATCTGGATTTACTCCTAATTTACTCTGTGGGTTTGGGCAAGTTTCTCCAGGCCTCAGTTTCCTCATCTATAGATGAAGAGGACTGGATTAGATGACTTCCAAGTAAGAGTCTATAATTCTCTACCCCTAGTGGTCAATCCATCAATAAACATCTGGGGATGTAAAGATATAAAGGAAAGTTTGCCCTCATTTCTCCTGCCCTCAAGGAGCTCATGTTCTATCAGAATCCTATCTCGTCTTACTCTGTCCCACAGCCAGAATTGTCCGAAGGAAGGAAGGAAGGAAGGAAGGAAGGAAGGAAGGAAGGAAGGAAGGAAGGAAGGAAAGAAGGGGAGAGGGAGTGAGGTATGGAAAGAGAAAGACACAATGCTTTATAACTCCTTCAGAGAAGTAACTGAGACAGAATAGGAGCTTAAAAATCGCTTGGCAAGTGAATGAATGAGTTTTTAAAAATTAATCACTAATTTTGATGTCAGAGGTCCTACATTTCAATCTTGCCTTTACTGTTTATTCCCTATGTGACCTTTCTTTCTCTGGACCTCATTTTCATCACCCANACAGAGAAACAGAGAGAAAAAGAGGGAAGGAGAAAGGGAGGGAGGAAGGAAGGAAGGAGGGAGGGAGGGAGGGAAGAGAGGAAAGAAGGAGGGAGGGAGGAAACCCAGTGCTTTACCCATTGCACCATCTAGTTGGATGTCTTCCCCTATCACCATGCTTAGAATTCTCCATCCTCTGTCCCTCCTCCACCTCTACTACTTGGAATCCCTTATTTCCTTTAATATTCCATTTAAGCAACACCTACTGAAGCCTTTCCAGATCCCCTAAGCTGCTGCTCTCTTCCCACCCATAAAATTTACCTTATTTATTTGGCATATATTTGTGTATGTGCCCACCTCCCCATCAAAATATAAGCTCTTGAGGGCAAGGACTGTCTCATTTTTAACAATGTATCCATAGCACTTAGCACAGTGTCTAGCATATGTTGTGTTTATAAATGCTCACTGATTGATTCCTTCCCCAAACCACAACTACTAAGAATTTAAATTATCCTTTTGTGATTTCTTTTGCCCTCTCATATACATATTCATTTGGATTTCACCTGTACAAAAATCGTGGAAGAGGCCTTGAGTAGAGATGAAAAAGAGGACAAACAAGGACCTTTGGTCTGCCCCCAAATGGTACTGTATAAAACCTTTCACCTAGATGGGAACAAGAACCGAACTGAATTAACCAAAAATCCCCCAGAATTATTTGCATGAGTTATAAGGCGTGGATCCTTAGAGCCTCTCAAGTTTTGGCAAGCTTTGAATGTGGCATTGTGTGGTTGGTCAACTAGTGGAACGGAAGGAGCCCTGAGTTAAAAGACAGAAGACCTGGGTTTCCTCCAACTGAGGTTTGCCACTTACTCTGTGGGTGACCTCATGCAAGTCATTTCAACTTGCCAAGCTTTCCTTTTCCTCATCTGTAAAATGGGGCCATTAGGACTTGGCTTGGCTACACTGACAGGATTGTCGAGAGGATTAAATGTGACACTATGGTGAAAATTGTTTGGAAATTATAAGCTGCTATAGAAATATAATTTCCCTACTGAATACTATTCACAGGTCATGGCTCTCCCTCACTGCCATTTACTTTCCAACTACTAGGCCAAAAAGAGTCTAAAAGTCTAAGTTTCTTCTAAGAATTCCCAAACCCTGAGCACTCTCACTTATCTCTCACCTCCCACTCCCACCTACAGGGGCATTATACAGAGTATTCAAATGGGGAGTCACAGAAGATTTCACAACAATGACATATTATCTTTACCCAGCATTCTGATGGCAAAGGTTCTTCTGGAAGCCACAGGAAGGCTTTGTATAGATTTAATTCAATTCAGTATTAAGTATCTACTAGGAACAGGGTGGGAATGATGCAGCAAAGATCCTGCCTCAGTTACAGTAATTGATCAGGCAATATTGGCTGTGTGACCTTGAGCAAGTCACCCTCCGAGGGTCTCAGTGATGGGGGTTTCAATCACATGATGTCTGAAGTCTCTTGCAGACCAAGAGCCTATGATCATAGGACAAAATGTGACAGGGACCAAGAAGGCCAGGCAAGTGATATGAAAAGTCTGAGAAGGAAGAATGTCCTTTCATCTGTGCCAGGACTTCATGGATGAGGAAATAGCTAAGCTGGGTTTGGAAGGAAGGAAGGAAAAGAAGTCCATTCTAACGATGAGGTGTGTGGCAAAGGCCCTGAGGTTGGGGGCTGAGGGGTGGATAGGTAAAGAATAGATAAGCCCCTACAGCATGTTATTGATTTGCTAGGGCTGTGATGGTCAACCTGTGGCACCCGTGCCAGAGGAGGCACTCAGAGCCCTCTCTGTGGGCACATTCACCATCACCCCAGCACAGAGTTTGCCTGAATTCATTACTAGAATGCCAGAGGGATGCAGGGTCAGGCTGCCCCCCTCTCACTTGCCTAAGGACATTTCTCACACCGCCCGCCCCTTTAGAAGGTTCTCCATCACTGTGCTAGGTCATCTTCCCCAGTGGAACTATGCTGGTTAAATGGACAAAACCAATAAAGCAGCCAGCTTGGGTACTGGCTTTTTCAGTGCTTTCTGCAAAGGAAAGCCTATTCAAACAACTGAACATATATATGTGATGGACCAGTTGCAGGAGGCATGACCTCTCATTCTCCCAGTTCTAACCCAGGAATCACCTACAGTGTAGAGAGGTTTGCCCATCAATCCAGGTATGCACAAAGCAAACAATTCACCAAAAGGGGGAGAACTAAAATCTAAGAACCACAGTCCTGGTTACTGATAAAAGGAATTTCCATGCAGGGAGTTCCATATGTGGAAAGTTCATATTAATCTGAACCCCTTTTTGGCACCCTAAACCAATCATTGGATTTTAAAGGGAAAAAAAGTTAGATCTTAAGGTTGAAGCCAAGAACTTGCTTCTCCTTCTTCTCCCCTTGCTAAAGTCATTAGAGATACGTTCTTTGTTTTTCTGTAAGCAAGCCTCCAGTGGAGAAGCAATTAAACGAGTTAGGCAGAGCCTGGGGAAGAGTGCCCATGTGGCTGAGAGGCCATTCTAAATGTGCATGGTGGTGGCGGTGCTGACTTCTAGAAGACCCACCTCTTGTCCAGACTGAGATCAGAGTCCTCCAGTCAAAGAGGCTTGGGAAAAGAAGATCATGAAGGGCATAAATTGTCAAAAGGGAGAGGAAACTGGGTTTTTTCCTTAGAATCTCTACCTGAGGAGGTATACAGTCTGACTCAGGGCTGGCACAACCGGCTTGGAAAGAAGGGAAGACAGCGGCTGGCCACACGTGGCTGGTGCTTTTTATTTCTCTGCCACTTATTATTTAGCAAATAATTATAAATTATGGTCTCCAGAGAATTTTAATGATACATATACTAATTAAATAACAGATCTTATAAAAAAAAATACTTTCTTAGCAGGAAGGTTAATCTCCCCTGCTTCCAGGCACAGATTCCACTATCAGAACAATTGAACGTGAACTAATAAAAGAGGTTATACTCCTTACTCTACTGAATCCCTAAAGTTTAGCATCACCAACAACATGTAAGCAAGAAAACTGCTGATTTCATTCCTGACCTCTCTGCCATCTTTTTAAATTGCTCAGAAGAAATCAATGGGATGCATAGATTCTATCCATTTAAGTCTATGCTGCCCTCCAATTGCTCTATCATTGTTCAGCCTTTGTCTCCAGAGGACTAATGGCACCTCTGGGTGATATCTTAACTTGCCTGCGAATTGGATTCAAGTGAGGCAGAGTTGCACCAAGTTATCAGCCTCATTTTCTCTTCCAGGCATCCAAGTCCAGTGGCCAGACTAAAGTCAGTACGACTGGTGATGGCTCAGGATGTGGGATGACTTTGGCATTTTCCATTTCCAACCCAGCTATAAGTGTTCCACTTTACCTGATTCAATTCCTTTTGTGGATGTTGGAATTATTCTCATCCAGCCATTCTGCCAGAGGAAGTCTTCACTTACTTGGGGTAGGCATTGCCCCTAACTCACCAACAAGTCCCTTTGGTTACTCTCAACATGGTTTAGCCTATTTGCTGAGATGGTTTACTGGGGAATGCATGCTTCTTGGAGCAACAGGTGAGAGACAGGGGGGACAGGTAGAAACCAAAGATGGATGGGAAGCCCTAAAAAGAGCTGGGAAAATCCTCATCTCAGAGGTGTTAGTCCTCCTTGAACAGCTATAGAACTCAATTAAGAGAGTTTTAAAACACTAGTTTAAAAGCTGGGTTTTTAAACTGTTTTTTCTTTTAAATTTTACCTGAGAACATAGAATCCCAGAAAGTTAGAACGGCAAAGGACCTTTTAGATGATCTCATCCAATTCCTTCATTTTGTAGAGGAGGAAACTTAAGGGGCAGAAAGATGAAAGATCTTGTCAGTCTTTCTAACTAATGAGTGTCCTCATTTTAACTCTGTTGGGAGAGTTTATAAGGGAAAAGGGAAAAGGAGCCAAGAAAACTGAAAACTTACAAGGGTTACCCTAGAAAAGTTTATAACTAACTGGTCCCTGGAACTTGACCTAAAAAAAGAACAGTCATGCCTTACTTAGCCCAGAACAGAGAAAGCATAGTGTGTCATGGTGAAAAGCATACTTCCTTTAGAGTCGGGATCCCTGGGTTCAAATACTGGCTCTGCCCCTTGTTGGCTGCGTGGCCCACTTATTCTCTATTGGTCTCAGTGTTTTCCCCAGTAAAATGAGGGAGCTGGGCCAGATGATATCTAAGATTTCTTTCAGCTTTTAATCTAAGATCCTATGATATTCTGAAACAATCATGATTGTTCTCCTCAGGTTTTTTAAAGGACTGTCTTGAGAAAGAGGAATTGGACTTACTCTGTTTTCCCCTGCTAAACACTGAGAATACAAAGAAAGACAAAAAATATGGAGCTTACAATCTAATGAAGAGGCAACAAGCAAACAAATATATGAAAAGCTATCTCCATGAAATAATTAATAGAGGAAGGCACTAGAAAGAGGGGTTGAGGAAGGTTTCCAGTAAAATACAGGATTTTAGTTGGGAATTAAAGGAAGCCAGGGAAATAAGTAGTTGGGATGGAGGAGGAATGACGTTCCAGGTGTGAGGAACAGGCAAGAGAAAATGCCAGGAGCCAAGAGAGATGGGGTCTCTTATTCATGGACTACTGGTATTCCATGGAATATTCATGGCAAGGAGGCCAGTGTCACTGGATCAAAGTGTAAGGTGGCAGGGAGTAAGGTGAAGAAGCCTGGAAAGGTAGGAAGTGGTTTCATTATGAAGGGCTCTGAATGCCAAACGTAGCATTTTCTGTATGATCCCCAAAGTGATAGGGAGCCACTGGAATTTATTTAGTATGAGGGGGTTTGGAGGAAGGACAGTGACATGGATGGTCCTGAGCTTTAGGAAATAACTAATAACCACTGGTTATTGCTTAAAATCTTTGTGGAGATTAGCTGAGAATATAAAAAAGCAACAAATTCTAGTTTTTAAAAAGTAAAATCGAGTTCAGTTTCTTTTTAGCTGAGGAATAAAATCAAGGTATAATATGTATTCTTCTTATTCTAGAATTCCCACAGATTACTGCATTCACTTTAGGGGTAATAGACAGGTTAAAGTCCCATAAAACATGTTTCACTAACAAGACCTGGGAGGAAGTATAAGTCAAAAAGCAAAATATTTAAATAGAGAATATAGTAAGCAATTGGAAAAAGTCAAGTAATCCAATCCTTTTTATCTTTCCATGTGTCTAAAAATTAGCATAATATCCTAAAGACTCAAACACTGATGAGAAAGGATGGAGGGCATTCTCTTGAAGCAAACTGCAGGGAAACTCAAACAAGAAAGGGTTAAGTTTTAGGGCTATCTGCAGCTGCACTGTGACTAGAAAACTTCTCCTGCCAGATGATTCTGCTTCACTGCTACTCACTTTTGTCTCCCACAGTTCCCTCACCACTGGTTCTCTGTCTCATACCTCTTCCTGTTGAGCCTCAAAGGCTTGTAACTCAGGTCACCACTCATTTCAGCCATGTCCTGAAGTTCCATCATCCTGCTGCTATTGCTGCTGCTTCTCTCTGTAGCATTTATCCACAGAAACTCTACCATCTGGGGCTGCCATTTGTTAAGGGGAAATTCTGAGAAGAAAATAAGGTGCCACTCTGCATTTCTGCTCTGTCATCTTTTCTTCTCAGAATTTCCCCTTAACACATTGAGGCTTTAGGGAAATGGTATGGCTTTTTCAGAGTAAAATTGACCAGACCAATATGCCTTAGGGCTAGTGAACCCACTCTGCTCTGATTTGTTCATCAAACTCATAGGCTGACATTAAGCTTGGTCATTTGGGCAGCTTTAAGACTTTATTAGCTTGGGGCAGTTGGGTAGCTCAGTGGATTGAGAGCCAGGCCTAGAGATGGGAGGTCCTAGGTTCAAATCTGACCTCAGACACTTCCCAGCTATGTGACCCTGGGCAAGTCACTTGACCCCCATTGCCCACTCTTACCATTCTTCCACCAAGGAGCCAATACATAGCAGCTAAGGGTTTTAAAAAAAAAAAGACTTTATTGGTTTGCTGATCCTAATAGATAATCCCTCAGCACTTTCTCCTAGCTGTTAGGATAACTGAATTCCATCTACCTCTTTCCCATATCAGGGTGGGAGCAATGTTCCTCCCAAATAGTTACCAACATTCACAGAGTCTTTCTGAAACAGAAGATAAACACTTGTACCCATTTCCATTTGACTTTCCAACTCCTATCAGTGCCCTGTTGGAGAAGCAGCATGTACTATGAAGAGCAATGGATTTTGAAGACACAAATTACCTTGAAAAATCTCTCTTAGCCTCAGTTTTCTTATCTGTAAGATGAAGGAATGGGACTACATCAAAAGAGTCAAACACTCAGCCACCTGCTTATACTGGGTAGGGTTCTTAATAGATTAAGAGGCAATTGGAAAATATTTAACAAAATAAATAAAAATAAAATACAACAGCTAATATTATGTGACTTTCTAAGTCAATATATGGCACAGAGAGATTCTTATATATGGTTTAATGGCCCCAGTTCTACTTGACCTTGACACCATTGGACAAGATGACCTCTAAGGCCGCTCATGACTCTAGAGCTATGAACCACTGCTAAGCTCAGTAAATTGCCTTGGAGTTCCAATGAGCTCCAAAAAGGCACTAATAACATTCAAAGAGAAGGGGCAAAAACTGGTGGCCTTTGCCAATATTCTGGCTATCTTGATAATTTCTCTTAAATAACTGGCAACTGAATGTTCATGATTGGTTTGTGCCCACATGATCAAAAATTATATTACCTCAATTAATTTACTGATTTAGTGCCATGTCAATCAAACTACCTAGCTGTTACTTTTTATAGAACTAGACAGAAGCATAACAAAATGTACCCAGAAGATTCAAGAATCTCACTTTAAATAATTGGTTCCCAACACTCAAGTCTTTTGTTCGTCTTCTTTGCTTTCCTATCCTCCCACTCCTCATTCAGAGGACCCAGAGCAAGGGTTGTGCATGCCTGGTGTAAAGAGGTACAATGCTGCAGCCCGGATAGCGAAAACACTGATGGAGACAGGAGGCAGACGTCTTGCTCAAACCATCTCAGTTCCTGTTTTTCCTCCTACTTTGAATAGCAATGGATTTTAAAGACACAAATTACCTTGAAAAATGTCTCTTATCCTCAGTTTTCTTATCTGCAAGATGAAGGAATGGGACTACATCAAAAGAGTCAAACACTCAGCCATCTGCTTATACTGAACCACACTCCAAAGTCCAAACATGGCAGACTGATGAGCCTGAACAGGTTGGGGAGCCAAAGCATCGTTGATCAGGAGGTCTTAAAATCTTTGATAACTCAGAGGCAGCTGGGTAGCGAAGTGGATAGAGACAGGGCTGGAGTCTAGAAGTCATGGCTTCAAATCTAGCCTCCAATAATTCCTCACCGTGCGCCCCTGGGTGAGTCATTTAACCCTAATAGCCCCTTGTGTTTCTGCCTCAGAGTTGTTTCTGAGACCAAAGCTAAAGATTAAAAAAAGTATAAAAATAAATAAAATTGATCTTTGGCAACTCTGAAACAGGCTCTCCTGAGTATAGACTTGCCCAGGAGGAGATCCCTTCACACACATTCTTTATTCAGTAGTTCAAGAATTTTTTGGTTTCATCCAGAGAAAGAACTATGGGAACAGAAACACAGAAGAAAAACATGATCAATCACGTAGTTCAATGGGGATATGATTGGGGATTTGGACTTTAAATGATCATTCTATTGCAAATATTAATAATATGGAAATAAATTTTGAACAATGATACATGTAAAATCCAGTAGAACTGCTTGTCAACTCTGGGAGAGGGGTAAGGAAGAGAGGAGGGAAAGATCATGAAAGTAATTCCCATGTAATGAAGGGAAAATATTTTAAATAAATAAACATATAAAATGTTTTAAGTTTTTTCAGAGAATTTGTTGGTTTGAGATTTCCAGGCACAATTGAGGAAGCAGAGACATACATTCCAGACAGACATTGATATTAAAAGACAGTCATTTTGAAAGAGGAAGCATCTTTGAAGAATGGAACCACCATCAGAGAAGAGACACAGCAATGGCCTCAAGAGAGCTAGTCCTAGCATGTAAGGGTCAATCTACTGAATGACGTGTCCCTCTCTGGGCAAGATGTACACCTATAGGTTTTAAGTGAGATTCTCAGAGTTGCACTAGAAAATAATCACCTGATGGAAAGACAAAAGTATATCAACATATACTTATAGAGGGACTCTCTTTGGATCAAAGTCATCCTTTTCCCCAAGGAAAGTATTGTGGGAATCTTAGATGACTCCTATGACCTACTCACTCACTGAAGAATTTGCCCACCTCTGACCTAGAAAGGAGGAATACATTGATGGAATGTTCTAGTAGAAAAACATGCATACTGGTTCAGGGTCTGATGAAGCCAAAAATGTGTGCAATGCTTAGAAATCCAATTTGGTGATGGGAAGACTCCAAAGGAAGGATATGCTATCTTCACTCATTTTTCTTCTTCTTCTTCTTTTTTTTAAATAAAATCCTTACCTTCCATCTCAAAGTCAATACTGTGTTTTGTTCCCAAGGCAGAATAATACTAAAGGCTAGGCAATGGAGATTAAGCAATTTGTTCAGGGTCACACAACTAGGAAATGTTTGAGGCCAGATTTGAACACAGAATCTCCCATCTCTAGTTCTAGTTCTCAATCCACCTAACTGCTTCCTTTCACGCATTTTTTTCTTTAGAGAGAAGAAAAGCCTGCTGAGATTTTCCTCCTCCTCCTGTGTGACTCTGAGCAAGTCACTTAACCCCCATTGCCTAGCCCTTACCACTCTTCTGCCTTAGAATCAATATACATAGTAGGAGGAGGAGGAGGAGGAGGAGGAGGAGGAGGAGGAGGAGGAGGAGGAGGAGGAGGAGGAGGAGGAGGAGGAGGAGAAATAGAAACATAAACATGTTTCGGGAAATGGCCAATGGGTGGATATTTTTCCTGATTCTATGTATTTGTTAAAAGTTTTCTTCTGAGAGGAGACAAGGGGGAAGAAAGGGGAATGGCATGGAAGGGAGCTGAAAAGGAGCAGGGAAAAAAAAGCTTAGTAAATAAAGAAATGAAATTCTACTTAGGAAAAAATAAAAGAAAAAAGTCAAGTTCCATTATACCCCAAGGGTTAGACCAAACCTAGACCCCAGAAGACTTCCTCTAGCCCACATTTAAATTAGCCTGTGAGCCAAACCTTTGCCAGCATGCTTGAATCAGCTAGTAGGCTAGGCCACAAAAGTTAAGAGAAAAGTGGTTTTGATAATCCTACAAAAGAACATATAATTTGTCTAAGTACATAAGCAGACAATCACTCAGGGATAGGCATCAGCATGAGCTAAGAGTCCAATTCTAGGCCTTGCAGCACCACTAAGGAAGGGAAAGATGCTCACCACGGACATTATAGGACTCTTCAATTTCTTCATCAAGAATTTAAAATCACAGAATGTTATTTCTGAAAACTAAAGAAATTAAAACAGTCACGTTACTGTGGGACCATTTTTCTGCAAAATGACATTTAGCAGTAGATACCAAAGATGAATAAGTTTGGAATAGTATCATGAATCAGGAACATCGAGATTTCATATTTGTATATGTATTTTGTGGATAGATATATAGATACACATGTAGATACACAGATATATATCTATGTGTCTGTGTGTGCATTCATGTACAGATATGTGCAGACACAGGTGTTGTATCCATGAAATGTTTTTTTATTAAATTTGTGAAAGGACCAATTGGCACTCTCTCAATCCACACTAATCAAAAATCATCCATGCCTTAGCAGATAACTTCACAAGCTAATAAAGCCAAAAATAATTTCATTGTCATTTTACTAGCTCTGCTGCTTACTGCCTGTATGACCTTGAACAAGTCACTTAACCCTTCTAGGCCTCAGTTTTTCCACTGGTTAAATAAGGGAGTAAAACATAGGGGTCTTTAAGCTCTTTTACAACTACAAATAGTATGATTTCTTATGAACTTATGATTCTATGAGCCCCCTGGTAAGGAATTTCTCTCAACTCGGACTGATTTAGACAATAAAGTCTATCACAAAACCTACACCTGAAGCCTTTCTACCCTGGTAGGCCCTGCTAGAGTTTGCACTGGATGGAAGGAAGGAAGGAAGGAAGGAAGGAAGGAAGGAAGGAAGGAAGGAAGGAAGGAAGGAAGGAAGGAAGGAAGGAAGGAACCAAGACAATCCTCAAGGACTCATAATGAAAAACTCAATCTGCCTCTAAAGAAAGAACTGATTATCTGAATGCATTCTATGAGACAATGTGTTTCACTTTATTTCTTCACTTTACTTTTAATTGAGTTCTCTTTTATAAAATGACTAATATGGAAAGATGTTTTACATTATTACAGATATAAAATTTATATAAGATTGATTGCTGTCTCAGAAAAGGGGAGGGTAAGAATTTGACTCAAACATAAAAACAAGGCTAAAAAAAGTGTTTTTTCATATAATTGAGGAAAAATAAAATATTAATTTAAAAAAAGAAATAAAAATTTCAAAAGAAAAGAAAGATTGCAAATTTGTTACAAGGATTTTGTTTGCCTTTTTTTCTCCAATGGGGATAGAGGAGGTAGGAGGGAAAAAGGGACAGTTTTAAGGCTGCCCCACTACAAAAAAAAAAAAAAAGACTCTCAAAGCATTTTTTAAATGTCCAGAAGAAAAGAGAAAAGGAATTTATATACTTAATAGAAATTTACAGTTTTGTAGACAGTCTTTTTCTGTTTAACTTTGTGCATGGAAATGCTCATTTTATTTAGTGTTAAATTCAAAATAAAATGGTTTTTAATTTAAAAAAAAAATTAGGACCTTGAGCAGGATCCTTCACTTTTCTAAACCTCATATTCCACATCTATAAAGAATAATAACAATAATATTCACACTACCTACTTCAGTAAGGCTTTGTAAGTCTCAATATAATAAGCACTTAGTAAGTCTAAAGCACTGTGTGTGTAGGAGGAATCAGCATCACTAGTGATATTAGTATACAAAAAAGGTGTTAAATCAACTTTTCCTACCAACCTTTAGTTCTTGTGCTCTTCAGCAAATAATGACATAATTGAGAAGGCAGACATAGGTGCCATGGGGGGTTTTTGGTGACATTTTAAAATCCACCCTAGCAGACTTAACAAGTCAGAAGACTTATGAAGTCCTGGACCAAAAAGCCCCCGGCCTGCGTCACACGTTCGCCTCTCCTCCTCCTTTAACTACGTCAGAATTTAAATCCGGGGGGCAGCTGGGTAGCTCAGTGGATTGAGAGCCAGGCCTAGAGACGGGAGGTCCTAAGTTCAAATCCGGCCTCAGACACTTCCCGGCTGTGTGACCCTGGGCAAGTCACTTGACCCCCATTGCCTACCCTTACCACTCTTCTGCCTTGGAGCCAATACACAGTACTGACTCCAAGCCAAAAGGTAAGGGTTTAAAAAAAAAAAAAAAAAAGAATTTAAATCCGTCTCTCCCTCATCAAACTCACAGGCCCACATTTTCATGCCTAATTTTAAAAACTTGAGCCTACAGACTTGGTGAGGGGTCACCAGTCCTGGAGGCAACGTATTCCAGGAAACATAACTGGCGCTTCCTCGCCAACGCTGCCACCCCCCCAATTAGAGGGTGTTTTCTGGAAGAACGAAGAGAGTTCTGTCCAGGGAGCCAAGAGTTATTCATTCACAACTCCCACCACTGAACTTTGGACTCTGGGTTTGTTGTTTGTCTGGAGGTTCCGCCAGGCCTTTGTTGGGACCCCTGTTTTTCCAGCACATAGGCCGGCATTCCTGAAGCTCGTTTTGTCTCTGCAATTGTTTTTCCAGATGCTAGGCTAGGCCTATGTTTTCCTGTTTTAGAGACTCAGAATGGTTTCAAGTACAATGCATGAATGACTTGTGTGTGTCTACCTCCAGAGAAAGAACTGGTAAGCAGAAATAAGCAGGACACCGTTTTAGGTGGATGTGTATCTTTTTATCAAATGATGCCTTCTCTAATGGGGTGAGGGAAGGGACAGGGGGGGTTACCTAGGAATTTTAATGTAACAAATCAATCAATAAATAAAATGCATGAGAAAGGAGCATGTCAGCGTGGTGTGAAGTAGTAATTGTTGTTGTTATAATTCAGTGTGAGCCCATGGACCATACTATCCATAGGGTTTTTGTGACAGGGTTATTGGAGTGGTTTTGTCATTTCCTTCTTCATCTCATTTTACAAATGAGGAAACTGAGGCAAACAGGGTTAAGTGACTTTCCTAGGGTCATATATAAATGGAGATTTTGAATCTTGGACTTCATCCCCCAGAAGTCCCTTAGTATTTCCCCAAATTCCCTTTAATCTTTCCTGCGCCTCCACGTTTGTGTGGTCACATTATTGTTTTATAAGTTCTGTAGCTCCTTCCTTTCTTTTGCTCTTGCAATTGGGCTAAATAGATAGGCCTCTTACTTTAATTATCATTAACAAACTTTTTAAATATAATACTTGGAATATTGGATGTTAATTTTAAAATCCACAGTCACATAGCTAATAAATGAGATCATATTTGAACACAAGTCTTCCTGACTCCTGGCCCAGCACTCCATCAACAAGCATCAAGTGCCTTTGTGCCAGGTACTGCAGTAGGCACTAGGGATATAAAGATGAAAATCACGATATAGTACTGGCTCATGAAAGCAGAAAGCCCTGGACCCACTCTCATTGTGTGAAGCCGGAACTACGACTAAATTATCCATACTGGTATACACAATAGATTATCCCCATTTGTAGTCTAAAAATCAGTCTGGATTCCATATTGAAGGAAGGGCATTGACAGGAAAAGGGCACTTGTCTAGTGGAAGGTGAGTAAGCTGGTGAATAGTTTCAGAATCATTTCATCCTTGGATCAATGGAAGGAACTAGGAATATTTTCTTTAGAGAAGAGAAAAAATACTTAGGGAAAGACACAATAGCTTTCTTCAAATATTTGAAAAATTGTCCTATGAGAGATGATGGCGTGGTGAGTAGAGTGCTGAATTCTGGGTTCACACTAGTACTCTAGTAAGTCCTAGCAGGGTGGTCATGGAAAAATCAACTAATCTCTCTGAGACTCAGTTTCCTCACTTGTGAAGTAAAGATGCTAATGTTGAAGAGAGTTTATCAGGGGACCCCAATGGCTTAAATTCTTCAGCATCATTTGATGAAATTACAGGATGGTGGGGACAGGTCACAAAGATAATAAAGTGTTAAGATTTTTCCCAGTTCAGATTTGGAAATGCATTTGCACCTTGAAAAGACAACAAAACTGGCAGGGATCCTTTCACAGGCTGTAAAGGAAGTTTGAAGATATGCTTCTTTAGAAGATGTGAAGAAATTTCTCAATCCAACTTGAAAGAATTATATAGTGGCTTCATTAACTGGTCTGAGTGAATATTAACTATGCTCCTGAGAACCTTTAAAAAGTAACCTAGCCAGATCTAGAATATCAAAGGAAATGTGTAATGAAAAAAAGTAGAGATGAAAGAAATTGCATTTTGAGACCTCCAACTATAGCATAAAAAGCAGCAATCATAAGAACTATTTGATATTGATTTTAAAATAGAGAAGTAGATTCATGGAACCAACTAAAGAAAGGCCAGTCAAAAAAATTGGAACTTAATAGCAATGCCTGATTAACTTAAAATCAAATTACTTAAGAAAGATTCCCTATTTGATTAAAAAAATATTAGGAAAACTACAAGGTAGTTTGGTAGATACTAGGCTTAGACTAACATTTTAGACAATATTCCAAAAGAAATTCAAAATGCACATCTGGCCTTAATAGTAAAGATCATACCACGAGAGAGAGAGAGAGAGACAGAGAGAGACAGAGAAAGACAGAGAGAGACAGAGAGACAGAGAGACAGAGAGAGAAGATAAACAGATCATTTGCCTATCATAGTTATAGGTAGGAGATATATTCTTAACCAAACAAGGTTTGGTATATCAAGTACCAAAAGATAAAAGCATTGTTTGTAAAAGCTCTGTAAGCTTAAAAATCAATATACAATATCTCCAAGTATTATATTTTACAAGATTTATTAATAATAAAAAGCTAGAGTAAAGAGGGAACTCACCCAGCCACAGCTGTGAGAGAAGAGAGGGAGAGGGTGGGCTTGCAGCAAACTTATTTATAACATGTAAGGACGCTATGTGGACAAAGGGAAAAGGATTCTGGGAGATGAAGTCCAAGAGTTCAAGATTTCTAATTACACCACTCTCTGCGAGAGAGCAGCACGATGAGAAATTTAAAGCCAAGTATGCTGGCCGCTGCTACAATCAGCTCCCTGTGATGGTGTGGAAGAAATCAGCTCAAAAGTGGCAGCTATGGAAGAAGAGCCCGACTCCTGAAAGGGAATCATTATTTATAATTTCTCTTCCTTTGAGAATTGGGGGAGAGAAGCCAAAGGGAGAAGAGGGATGGCAAATCACAGATGCACACCATGATCTTCTGATCACTGATCATGGGAAATGGCATCCGACGTGCCCTGTGGAAGATGTCCCACCCAAGAGGCAGCAGACCCCGAAAGGTGGTTATGGAGTCAGGCTGCCAAGTTAGGGAGTCTGGGGCTCGGAGTAGGGGTTTTGTCTGGGAAGTGGCAGGGCTCAGAGATAAGACTGCAGGAAAATAGAACCAGTGAGAATCAGGGCCAAGGGGGCCGGGGCAATAACTGTACCAGCAGAGACAACACTGCCTGTGAGTGTGAGCATTTCTCAAAAAGGCTACAGGGAAAGGGGACCTACAGTGCCAGAGTAAAAGGGACATATGTTCCTTTATCAATGTGCCTATGTTGTATGTCTTCATTTTCCACTGATGTGTATTTTTTAAAAAAAAAAAAAACTCTTCTCCTCTTTCTTAGACTCTATACTGAGTATCAGTTGTAAGGCAGAAGAGCGGTAAGAGCTAGGCAATGGGGGTTAAGTGACTTGCCCAGGGTCACACAGCTAGGTAGTGTCTGAGGCCAGATTTGAACACAAGACCTCTTGTCCCTAGACCTGGCCCTCAATCCATTGAACCACCTAATAGCCCCTTGTTTGATATCTTTTAATGATTTCTTTCAGGTATGGGTTGGCTAGGTTAGGCCAAGGTAATTTCCATTTCCCAAACTTGTTCTATGCCTGGATTCTGCCTACTGTTTTACCATGCAAGGAATGAAAGAATACATCCACTGGAGACATTTCTGGGATAAGGAACAAAGGAAAAATCCTTAGAAACTAGAGGGTTGGTTTGTTTTTTTAATCTTGCTATCTAAAAAACCAAATTGTCCACCACACACACACAAAAAAAACAGATTATAAAATGGTGAAATAGCAGAGTAGTTGAAATCACTATTAAAAAGCTATACTAATGTGATTTAACTGCCATTATTTGCTAAAAAGGAGAGTTCCAATGAGAGGTGAGGACAAGAGAGGAGAAGATGGTCACTAAGAGGAGACAATTTTTTTTAAGGACAAATATTTTAAAAGAAACAAATAAGGCTTTTTCTTCTAACACTTCTTTTTTAAGACAAGCAAAGCCATCTTTTCCATAGAATTACCAAACTGTTGAACAAGGACAGGTTGGACAGCATTCCCTGGTCAATGCTCAGTAGACAAATTAAAACTTCTACCAACATTGTGAAATATATCATCTAAACTTCAAGTAACTGCTAAAAAAAGAAAACTTTATTTGTGTGTGTAATCTTAGAAGCAATTTCTTATTCTTTGGGGAAGAGTAGAGTAAATTTAACAAGTTCCCAGTAGTCTTTTGGCTTTCTCAGTTTCAAACTATAAATTCAATCCCAGAAAGCACTCTGCTTTCAAAGTTCAGTTGTCCTGGAAAGAAATAAGCCTTTGCAAATACCTACATCCTTTAAGTACAAAAATACTAATTCTCTGTTGTGTTTTGTTGCCAAACACAACAATGTAATAGCACTATAAATCCATCCTTCAAAACTTTTTCTTTATTAGAGTAGGACAGAACACAAAGATTTTAAATTAGAGAGAGCCTTATTTAAGGGGAATCTAGCTAGGTGATGCAGTGGACAGAATGCTGGGCTTGGAGTCAGGAAGATTCTTCTTTCTGAGTTCAAATCTGGCCTCGGACACTTACTGGTTGTGTGATTTTAGGCAAATCACTTAACCTTGTTTGCCTCACTTGTTTCCTCATTTTCCTCAGTCATAGAATAAACTAGAGGACGTGGCAAATCACTCTAGTATGTTTGCCGAGATAATCCCAAATGGGGTCATAAAGAGTCAGACATGACTCAACTAAACAAAAGTTCTAGTTAAGTCACTTTTTTGGTTGACAATCCAACTACCATGATTTTTGAATTGCCTTAATGCTTTTAAGTCTATTTTATAAAATGATCTCATGATAAAAATAAATCTGTCTTCAGTTGTTATGAACTAGAACTATGTGCAAATTCGTTAATTAGAGGAAACATACAATCCTACAGTCAACTACAACTCTTTGTTTAAACTGAGAAATTAATTTAATTTTGCCTTCTAGCAAGAGATAACATATTTGAAGTCTGCCATTTCTTGGCAGAGCCTAGAGCCTAGTCTCTTGCACAGATCTCAAAGAAAGAAATTGGTTGTCATACATAAGCTAACAAATGACTATGTTTTGAAACAAAACAGAACCATGATTAATATAGTTACGAATAGCTGTTCTACCTTAGGACATTTGCTCACATTTCTATTTTAAAAGTTTTAATATCTATATATACATAAAACATTTCCCCAAATTGTAAAACATTGAAGCTAAGTGTAATCCTTTCTGCCAAGAGAGTAATAAAAAACAACAGCATCAACTATGAAAATTATCATTCTAGAAACACAATAAAAGATGAGTCTGTTGAAAGCTATATTTCCCAGTATCATCAAGTTACAATCTACATTGGTTAAAAAGAAGTCTGCTCAAGAAAAAAAACATATGATTTATCACTTGTTTATATGAATATAGGATGTGGGGTTTTGGTTTTTAGAAGATTATTACAAAAATGAATAATATGGAAATAGGTTTTGAGTGATACATGTATAATCCAATGGAATTGCTTGTTGGCTCCAGAAGGGGGGAGGGAAAGGGAGAGAGAAAGAACATGAATTATGTGAACGTAGGAAAATACTTAAAAATAAATAATTTTTAAAAATCTTTTCAGTTGAATTACCAAAAATCAGGTACTCCATCAAATTGGGTAACATGACAGAAAAGGAAAAATGATCAGTGCTAGAGGGAATATGGAAAAATAGGAACCCTATCAGTGGAGGAGTGAATGGATCCAACCATTATGGGACTATCAAACTGTGCATCTGCCTTGACTTGATATCACTCCTGGGCCTCTACCCCAAAGAGATCAAAGAAGACTCATTTAGAAAAATATTGAGAACAGCTCTCTGGGGATGCCCATCCACTGGGGAATGAATGGCTAATTGACTTGTGGCATATAACTGTGATGGAATGCTCCTGTGCTCTTAAGAAATGATGAAGAGGATAGCTTCAGAAAAACCTGGGAAGACTGATATGAACTCATATAAAATGAAGTGAGAAACAGTAACAGCAATAGTTCATAATTACCATCTGAAAAAGACTTTGTTACTCTGATTAGTACACTGATTCACAACAATTCCACAGGACCAATAATGAAAAATGCTATCCACCTCCAGATAAGAGAACTAATGATAAGGGCAGACTGAAGAATTTTTTTCTTTATGTTTTTCTTGCTTTTTCTTCCCTCACAAGAAGGCTCCTGTAGAAAGATATTATGTATTCTGTAGAAGCTACCTTACTACTTCAGAATAACCATTTTCTTTTAAGTCCCCTCTATAAGATGAGAGGAGCTCAATTCTAATGGATGGATCCTAAATTAAAACTTTCAAGAACGATAAATACATAATTCTTAGGAAAGACATTAACACACAAAACACCAAAGACAAAATGCAAAGCGACGCTAGGTGATAAAACACTTCAGAGTACAATCTTATCTTAGCTTTGGATTATACTTTGGAATAAGCTAATTGTTTTGGCGGAGTACAGGTAGCAATCCAGCTGACCTCTCCCAACATTCCCCTCCAAACTACTTTAAAATAACTTCTCAAATCAAATTTTGGAGTAGTTGAGCCAACAAAAGGTCAGATAGTTTTCTATCCTCTGGTCAGAAAGAGAGATCTAGGACACTGAGGATTGGGCCAACATGTAGTGCCACACACAGCAGCAACAGCAACAGCTGGCTGATCTCGCAGCCCGGAGATGGTAAATCTGCTCAGAACTGCTCAGACTGCTCAGAAAGAGGATAGGGGAGTCTTTGCAAGCGCTTTGCAGTGGAGAGTTGATTAGTCCATACTCAGTTTGAGTTGTACTATGGCAGAGGAGCATTAGTGCTTTGTTGATGCAAAAGGGCAGGTAATCTGGTCATAGATCCAGGACTAAAAGGGGCTCTAACAATGGGGGATCTAGGGGAGAAGGGAGGGGCCCTTCTGGAACCAGGAGGGCAATGACCATACCTCTTCTTAAGTCACTGAGAAGCACAGAAAACTTGCAAGACCCCCAGAACGAGCTCTGAAAAGAGCAGCACAAAAAAAGCCTAAAGCTTGGGCACAGTGGCTCCCCAGCCCTAGGTGAGCAGAATCCAACTTTAACATAAAGTTCAAAGTAAAGTAATAGGCTGAAAAAAATGAGTACAAAAAAAAAAGAACTTGACCATAAAAAGCTACTATAGTGGCAGGTAAAAAAAAGATATAAAGGAGAGGGAGACAGTTGATAAGACCCAGAGTGGATAGTGGTAGTTTCCACTTAGAGATCTCCCTGAATACTCAGCCTTGACCTTCAGGTATTCTAACCTTCAGCTAGTGAGAGTGAAGCAGAATCACTTTCTTTCACTGAGCTAATTGCACAAATACCTTGGAAACAACTGATTTATAAAATCCGTTATCTCTTTTATTATAAGAGGGGATACAAACTGAGGATAAGAACAAGGGGTCCTTAACTCTAAGGGATCTAGCTATTCACCTAACAACCCTCTATGTCCCTCGCAAGAGGGAGACTTTGGGTCTTCCAGTTAACTTATCAGCTTCCTATTTCTGTCTACGTGTTCCCCAAAAGCTGACTAAGCTATCTATTTATGACCTGCAGTAGTTAATCTGATTTAGTTCAGAAGCTATCTCCAAAACCCTTTATGATTGCTCTCAAATGGCTAAGACCACCCGAAGGGTCTGACCCCTAAAGTAAAACCTCAAAGCCTATCTGACAGGATTTTTTGGACAAAAACCTTCTGGAAAGCACAGCAGGTATGATCAGATCCTTTTCTAGATAGTCCCAGTCAAATAAAAGTACCTCCAAAGATGATTTAAGGGTTTCTCCTTCTCCACAGTCAGGTTGAGGTAGCTAAGCTCCAACAAGTCACCTTTCCTCCTCCTTTCCATACAGGAAGAGAGCAACCTCCTCTTACAGGAAGTCACTCACTCCAGCAGTTGTCACTTCCAAAGTGTTCCTCCTCTGCCTTCTGCCTGCTAAAATCCTTTCTCTTGAGTTCCTAGCACGTGCCTTAAAGTCAGCCTTCCACTTCTCTTAAATCTTATCCTATCTCTATCCTTTTCCCATTACACAGGGAAGATCAAGACATAAACTTAGAAGATGACAATAGGAAAACAAATACAAGCAAAGTTTCAAAGAAAATGCTAATTGGACTCAAGGCCACCAAGAATTCCTGGAAGGCTTAAGAAAGCAATAAGAATGGTAGAAGAAAAATTGGGAAAAGAAATGAATGATGCAAGAAAATTATGAAAAGAACATTAACAGCTTGATAAAAAAAGCATCAAAAAAAATACTGAAGAAAATAACACCTTATAAACCAGAAGCCAGGAGCAGCTGGGTAGCTTGGTGGATTGAGTCAGGCCTAGAGATGGAAGGGGTCCTGGATTCAAATCTGGCCTACTTCTTTGATGTGTGACCCTGGGCAAGTCACTTGACCCCACTGCCTATCCCTTATCACTCTTCTTCCTTGGAACCAATACACAGTATTAATTCTAAGCCAGACGTAAAAGTTTAAAAAGAAAACAACAACAAACAGAAGTGACTTAATGGTAAGAGAGGAACAAAAATACACTGAAGAAAAAAACTTCTGAAAAAGGAGAATTGACCACATGGAAAAAAGAGGTACAAAAGTTCAGTGAAGAAAATAATTTCTTAAAAATTAGAATTAAGCAAATGGAAGTTAATGACTCCACTAGACTTTAAGAAACAACAAAACAGAGGGCAGCTGGGCAGCTGAGTGTATTGAAAGCCAGGCCTAGAGATTGGAGGTCCTAGGTTCAAATCTGACCTCAGACACTTCCAAGCTGTGTCACCCTGGGCAAGTCACTTGACCCCCATTGCCTACCCTTACCACTCTTCTGCCTTGGAGTCAATACACATATTGATTCCAAGATGGAAGGTAAGGGTTTAAAAAAAAAAAAAGAAACAACAAAAAAAAGTCAAGCATATAAAAAAATAGAAGAAAATTTGTCATATTTCATTGGGAAAACAATTGACCTGGAAAATAGGTCAAGAAGAAATAATTTAAGACCACCTGAAAACCATGATCAAAAAAAGAACCTATACATCATAGTTCAAGAAACTATAAAGGAAAACTTCCCCAATAACAGACCCAGAAGACAAAATAAAAATTAAAAGTTTCCACCAATCATCTCCTGAGATTCTAGGATGAAAATTCCCAGAAAAAAATATAGTCAAATTCCACAGCTCCCAAGTCAAGAAAATATTGCAAGCAGCCAGAAATAATTCAAACATCATCAAGTCTCATAGTCTGGATCACATAAGATTTAGCAATTTCCACATTAAAGGAGCAGAAGGCTTGGAATAAATTCCAGAAGGCAAAGAAGACAGGATCACCAATCAAGAACAACTCACCCAGCAAAACTGGGTATAATCCTTTAAGGAAAAAAACAGAAATTTAATGAATTGAGGATTTTCATGCATTCCTCATGAAAAAATCAGAGATGAACAGAAAAATTTGATATTCAAACACAAGATTTAAGAGAAGCATAAAAAGGTAAACAAAAAAGAATAACTATAAAGGACTCAATAAGGTTAAACTGGAGAAGATTTAACTTGTAACTCCTAAGAACTTTATCATTTTTAGAGCAGTTCAAAGTCTGCATAGACAGAGGGCATGTGTATGAGTTGATTTTATTAGTATGAAATCAAAAGGGGGGTGGGGCAGCTGGGTAACTCAGTGGATTGAGAGCCAGGCCTAGAGACAGGAGGTCCTAGGTTCAAATCTGGCCTCAAACACTTCCCAGCTGTGTGACTCTGGGCAAGTCACTTGACCCCCATTGCCCACCCTTACCACTCTTCCACCAAGGAGCCAATACACAGAAGTTAAGGGTTAAAAAAATAAAAAAGGGGGGGTAAGAAAGAGGGATGTACTGGGAGAAGGGGTAAGGGAGGGGTAAAATAAGGAAAAGTTTTGTCAACTAAAGGAGGCATCTAAGAAAGAATTTTTATAATGGAGAAATGGGAAGAGGGGTGGCAGGCAACACCTGAAACTCATTTCCATTGTAATTGGTTCATAAAAAATATATATATGCATACTCAGTCGAGTACAGAAATCTAAGTTATCCAGTTAAGGAAATAAAGGAGAAGGGAATAAGAAACACAGAGAAATAGGACAAATGGGAAGTTAGATTAGGGGAGGCAGTGGTCAGAAGCAAAACAGACTTCTGAGGAAGGACAGGATAAAAAGGATAAAAACAGGAAAAGGACAGATGGAAAACTATAAGTGTAAATGGGATGAGCTCAGCAGAACACACAATCCAACAATATGTTATTTGTAAGAGACACACTTGAAACAGATACAAAATAAAGTTGAGAGGCTGGAATTAAATTAATATTTTAGCTGAAGTTAAAAAGATGGACACCTGGCACATCTAGGTGGATCAACAGCCAGACCTAGTGATAAAACCTCCTGGGTTCAAATTTGGCCTCAGACACTTCCTAGCTGTGTGACCTTGAGCAAGTCACTTAACCCCAACTGACTAGCTCTTACCACTCTTCTTCTTTGGAACCAATACTTAATATTGATTCTAAAACACAAGGTAAGAGTTAAAAAAAGATAGGTAGCAATCGAGATCTCAAAGGAAAAGCAAAAAGAGACATAATTAAAGATTTTAAAAAGAAAGTTATATTTTGCTAAAAGGTACTATAGACAATGAAATAACAGGAAAATTTTACATTAAGGCCAAAATAAGGGCCTCATTTTTCAAATATATAAGGAACCGAGTCAAATGTATAAAAATGAGCAGCATTCCCCATGTCAGAGAATATGAACAGGTAGTTTTCAGAAGAAATAAAAGCTACCAAGTCATATGAAAAAATGTTCCAAATCATTGATTAGAGGAAGAGTAAATTAAAACAACTCTGAGGTTACCACCTCACACCTATCTGAAATGCCAAATATGAGAGTGAAGTAGCAAACTGGTTCAACTATTCTGAAGAACAATCTGGAACCATATCCAAAGGTCTAGAAAGCTATGCATACTCTTTGACCCACTAATACCACTACTAAGTGTACTCCAGAGAGATCAATGAAAAAGGAAAAGGACTTATATGTGCAACTCTTTGTGGTGACAAAGAATTAAAAATTGATGGGATGCTCATAAATTGGGGAATGTTTGAACAAACTGTAGCATATTATAGTAAATTGTGATGGAGTACTACTGTGTTATAAGAAAAAAAAGGCAAAGTTTCAGAAAAAAACATGGCAAGACCTCTATGAACTAATGCAAAACAAAGTGAGAAAAAACCAGATCACTGTGCACAGTAATAATAATGTTGCAAAGATGATCAAATGTGAAAGATTTTTTACTCTGATCAATAGTGATCCAATAAAATTGCAAAAAAAAGGATGAAAAAATACTATCCATCTCCAGGGAGAAAACTGATGAACTTTTGAGTGCAAAGTGAAGTATAATTTTCTTACTTTATTTTTAAAGTGATTTTTTATGGCTAATATGGAAATCTTTTGCATGATTTCACATGTATAACTGATTTCACTTAGCTTGCCTTCTCAATGATTAGGGGAAGGATAGGAGGGAAGTAGAGAATTTGGGATTCAAAATTTAAAAAGAAAATGGTTTAAATAATTTTTTTCTTTAAAGAATACAGTGGATAGAGTGCTGCACGTGGAATTAGAGAGTCCCAAGTTCAAAATCATCCTCTGCCACTTACTAGCTATGTGTGCCTGAGCAAGATATTTAATCCTGTTTGCCTCAAAATAAATAAAAATGCAAAAAAAAAAAGTTAAAATGCAAAAAAAAGTCTCTGATATTTCTCAGAAGAAAATCAAATTTTACTTTTTTCTTGATACTTTTTACTCTCCTCTTTTCCCTTGCAACCTGAAGTTATATATTTCTATTCAACTTTTAAACTTTCAGACTTAAAATGAGAAGCTATCACTTTAAAGAGTAACATCAAATTAACTCTTCTGAATTTGGTATTATCTTAAAGGAAGTAGCAATAAATTCTGGCTATAATTTCTGTTTGTGTTTAAAGATAAAACACACTTTCATCCATACAATGAAACTGAAAAAGCCTTGCCTTTATTTTCATATACTTCACAAATTAACTTTTAGAGATTGTGGGTATCTCTAAAAATATCATTTTTTCCCTGAAAAAATAGAAACATACACTCCTGCTTCGACCAACATCATTTCATAATAACTTCCTTTTTTACCAGTTGAATAAGCCCATTTTAAAGACAAAAATGACTGACATGTTCTATCCTCATGATAATGCTGCTTTCATTGTTTTAATGGAACATGCTATTTCCCCTAAGTTTTGTTGTGGCTTTCTTCCCTACTCAGAACCAAAAATGTTAGGTGAACTATACCTGGTATTTGGATGAAACAATACACAGAAGTTAAGGGTTTAAACAACAACAACAACAACAAAAAAAAAAAGTGAAATGTTTTTGGGAAGGAAAAAAACCTCTAAAAATGGGTATTAGACCAAAATAACCAATGTGTATAGTGCTTAACCAAAATAGATTTGTGTGATAAATCATTAATCTCATCCCTGTAGAACAGATTAGGAAAAGTGTTATCCCATCTTTTTGCTGGAGAAATGTGTAACAATGGGTGTGGTATGTCACCAATGGCATTAGACCTACTTGTGTCAATTGATTTTGCTTAACTATTTTTCTTCATTAAAAGAGAAGGCTTAGCTGATTGCAAAATGGGAGACGGGTGGAATAAAATATTAGGAAATGACTGCAATATGAAAACAGAAGCCAGCAGTAAAGCTTTTAAAAAATAAATCAAACTCAGTGAATTGAGAGCCAGGCCTAGAGATGGGAGGTCCTAGGTTCAAATCTGGCCTCAGACACTTCCAAGCTGTGTGACCCTGGGCAAGTCACTTGACCCCCATTGCCTACCCTTACCACTCTTCTGCCTTGGAGCCAATACACAGTATTGACTCCAAGACGGAAGGTAAGGGTTTAAAACTAAAGAAACAAACAAACAAAAACAAACAAATAAATAAGACTGCAATGGACAAGGCCTTCAAAAATAAAACATTTACAATGCAATATAAGTTTACAAAATCAATGTAGCATCCCTTTAAACTTTAATAAGGCATTATAAATATGAAACTATAAATATACAGAAGTTATTTCTCAAACTGATTTAAGATAGCAAAATTGTCTTTCCCTCGTCCTTACGTCCTTACCAAAGCTAAGTGCCTCTCCCTATATTTTAATAGTGTAAGGGTTTGGGAAAAGGGTTTTTTTCTGGTAGAATATATTAAAAGGTGGTCTCCAGAGGATTGAACAATTATCAATCCTCAATTAAGAATAATCTCAAGTCAAAATTGACTTTATGGAAGTTTATTTACAATTGAGAAGAGGTAGAAGAAATAAGGAAATAAGACTAACACAGTAGGTAAATTACTACGATCCTCTAATTGATCCAGGTAGATCTAATTAACCCTCAGCCTAGTCAGAGGGCCAGAGGCCCAAACTTAAAAAGAGTCTCTATTTAAGGGAAGTTCCTTAAGAGAGTTCAGGAAGATTCAGTTTTTAAACTCACCACATGGACTTCTAAAGAAGATATTGAGAGCAGTCTCACCAAGGTTTGTGTTCCAGCCAGCACTCCTCCACGAACCAGGAAAGTTCGAAGACTCCGAGGAGCTCCTTCACCAGCAGCCTTCACCAGAAGACCTTCTCCTTTTAAAGGGGTCTCTTATGCATCACTTCCTGTGCCTCCTCCCTAATTTGTGTGTCCATTCACAATAGACCCTTCTCATAGGACTGCCTAGGGGGACAGTCAGTTGATTCTGATTCTTCACCCACTCTAGCACACGTGGGTTACAAACCTCCCAAAATTGGAAGTGCTCTCACCTTTGATGATTAAATCTAAAGATGGGCCTGTAGACTTAATCTAATTATCACAATAGGTCGGTACAGCACAAAGTTATGGATTGGGGGGGGGGGGTTTGGGGAAGTTTTTTCCTCAGTTGTTTTTCTCATGTTAAAAAAAAAAAAAGCCTTCTCTAGGTACATGGAGTACATAGAATAGGAAGGATCTGAGTTCAAAGCTTATCTCAGACCCTTCTAGCTGGGTGACCCTAGGCAAGTCATTCAACCTCAAATGCCTCTTCTGCCTTGGAGCTGACACTCAGTATCAACTCTAAGGTGTTTTTAAAAAAAGGAGGGGGGCCCTTCCTTAGATTTAAACATTTATCTAAACATTCTTTCTTTGGGGTACCCAAATTCCCAGTCCTACTTGGTGTGGAGTCCAAAGAACATCACGCCTCACTAAGGTCACCCCCAAAACTCCCCATCCCACCTTCCTCCAGTGTTCTCTTCCCATCTGACAGTGTAAACTCCTGGAAAGCAGGATCTTTTTATTTCTATCCCGAGTGTTTGGCCTGGTACATACTAGGCACTTAATGTTTATTTAATTGAATAATCAACTAGCATTTTTTATGTCTACTATGTGCCAGATATTGTTCTAAGTGTTAGGGCAACAAAGAGAGATAAAAACAGGCCCTCCAACTCGAGGAGCTCACAGTTCAACAGAGGAGATAACATCCAAATGCTGATGTGCAAATAAGACACCTACAAGATGAAGCTCAGGAAAGGTTTCTTGCAGGGACTTTAGCAGAGATGTGAAGGAAGGGAAGTTTGGAGGAAATGATGGAGAGTTCCCAGCATGTGAGACAGTCAATAAAAACCCTCAGTCAGAAAATTATCTGTTTCAACACATTTGAAGTTGGGAGATGGGAATGTCCTCTTCAGGAAACAACAAACCTTTAGAGATAGAGTGCCGGGCCCCACCCCCAGGCCACATGCCATGCCCCTTCCCCACAACCGAGTACCAGGCGTGCCCTGCCCACCCCCTTACCAACACAGGGGAGGGAGAAAGTGCTCCCATTGGGCTGCTGGGCAGAGGGGTGGGGGATGTGAAAAAACATCATCAGGCAGGAGAGTAGCTCCACCTGAAGCCCTCTGTCTTTCTAGTAGCAAACACTGGGGGGGCCAGCACATGACACATGTCCATAGAGAGCACTCTGTGTGCCATCTTTGGCACCCATGCCATAAAAGTTTGCCATCACTGTTATAGAGGAATAGTGTGTAAGGCTGGAAAGGCAGAAGAGGCCAGTTTACAAAGAGCTTTAAAAGCCAAACAGAGAATTTTATATTTTATTCTGGAAGCAACAGAGCTCCTAGAGTTCACTGAATAGAAGAGTGATAGGGTCAGATTTGCATTTAGGAAAATCGATTTAATGTGGAGACCAATCCACAGGGTGCTGCAATATACCAGGTATGAGGTAATAAAGACCAGCACAAATGTGTTGCTGTATCAGGAGAAAAGAGGTCCAAAAGATGTTTCACAGAAACAGTTTGACAACTGAAGCATCATAAAATATAAAAAATTTGAAAGACTCATTTAACTTAAGTGTTAACTCAAAAGGGATCTCCAGAATAAAACACAGTCCTCTACCTGGCATTTACACTCTTCATAGATGGACCCCTTTGTATTCTTATTTGTCTATTTTATCATGCGAGTTAAGGGCAGGGAGTTTGTGCCTTAACATAGTGACTGGCACATAGTAAAAACTTAATAAATTCTTGGTGACTGATGTAGCCTTTCAGATAGCAAGTTTAGTAGTGAACTTTTAGTTCCTTTCTAGTAGTGGAGGTGAGTCTATATGGATCTATATGAACATTTGTCCAAATGTTTTCTCTCATGATCAGTCGCATGTATTTGTGGCATGAAAGATATAGTTTCTGACGATGGAGCAGATGAAAGCTAATTGATCCACTCGGGGATCAAATCTATGACCTTGGTTGGGCTCATAAGCAAAATTAATGTAACCATTCAGTCAAGATGTCCTAAAGTTCATTAGTATTATGGTTATTTCATAACCATATGAGGTCATCCTCAGGGGCATGCTCATTTCTATTCATCAATTCCATTCCCACTGAAAATATAACTGTTTTATGCTTTTTAAAAAATATATCCCTCACAATACCCAAGGGTTTTGTTACAATAAAATTGCTTTTTATCATGACAAATTTCAAATCTCTCAATGTGAATTTCTGCAGCTAACCTATTGGAGAAATATTTAATTCTGATCCTTCTATTAGTTAAACTAGTTAACCCCCAGTATCTCTTCTAGTTCTAAATCCATGATTCTATAAATCTAAGAAATGAGGACAAAGAATTACTAAAACACTGATTAAAAGCTACATCATATATTTGAGCACAAAAACTAGTAAGTCTGACAGAAAACAGATTACAAGTATTGAGCCCTTTCAAAAAATTTAAGTTACACAAACACAGTTCACACCCATTATGAAAAGTTCAAAATAATGGGAATAAGTATTCTTATTCAATGTATACATCAACAAGCAATTGTAATATTAACCTGTAACATTACCTTATCACAAATTTTATATAGGGCCCCGATGGCTTTAAGTTTCTATATATTAGGTACTTTCCACTTAAATCATATTTTCCCCCTCCATAGAAAATTGTTTGTATTTTTCCTCCAACTACAATTGCCAGCAATTTGGTTATAGCTTCAAGGATCTGTGCAGCACAGTACAAATGTAATTTATGGGGAAAGTTCATAAAAAATGAGATATCTCTGTTTTACTTTACAACTCAATTTCCAAAAAGTGCAGAAAAAGGCATTTAAGGGAAAAGCATAGCATCTCAGAAGACATTTTTAAAAGAAGGAAGAAAACAAGAAAGTAAATTATATTCAATTATGTATTTGTACTAGAAGAAAAAATATCAGGATCACATTCTATAAAACAGTAACTGAGGATGTTTAATTATAAAAATATATAATCAATAGGTTAAAAATGAAAATGCTTTCTTAGAACACTTCCACTTGTCTCCTAAAACAGGTTAGTTTCCTATGTACCAGGATATGAACAAAACAACTATCTCAGTTCTCAGGTTTTATCATACTTCTCAGGCAATTATATCAATATAAGTATGAAGCATCAAGGGTGTCTGTGTGTGTGTGTGGATATACACACATATATATATATAAATACAGACACCCAAATACATATTTGAAATATACAAGCACATGAGGATAGCACATGTCAGTCATGTACATATATACCTGAAGGTATCTGTATGCACCCTTGCTGGCTTTTGCTTCATACTACAAACAGGTAAGATAGATCTAATCATCTCTGGAGTTAAAAAAATTAAAACAAAATCAATCAAAATAGTGCTTCAATCTAATATTAAGACACTGTAACAATTCTCAGTTACATAAATTAATGAATCAAGTCTCTCATGATATCTGCACCATGTATTCAAATTTTAAGACAAAACAAAAGAGCCCAGAATTATAGTCAATACATTTCAAATTGATTATTTTTATACACAAAAAACCACTATAGTTATCTTCTCCAGCATATGAACAGGAAAACTAGTGCAATACACATACAGCTTTATTTAATAAATATACTTTTGACCTAATGGTTACTTCAGAGTTTGCCAACAGTGCAGAAATGTTCACGTCTCAAAAATAACCTACATTGAGCAAAGCTCACAATTTTGAAAGATCATTTGCCACACTCTTATTTTCATGGATTTCAAAAAAGACATAAGAAACAAATTAAACATACTATCATTTTACAAAAATAGAAATATTTGGGGGGATTTTATAAAACTTTACAAAACCTAGCATACTAATAATTATAAGCTCAAGTTTTATTTTATCCTGAGCTAAGACCTCTGAAGATACAAATCTGTTCAAATTTAAGTATGTTAAAGACATTTTCTGCACTGATTATTTATGCAAATGATTTAATTACAACTTTTCAGGCCCAGGTTTCTTTTCCATTTTTTAACTTTTCATTCATTTATTACTGAACATTGGAGAGACTGCTTATTTTTGAGGGGATGGCAAATTTTCACTTTCACTTCAATTTTTAAAGCCATTAAATTTACATTTTGAAATAATTCTTATTAAAATTAGAGATCAACATAGTATTGAAAAGGTTCAAAATAAACTTGATAAGCTGGAAATTCTTAAACATGACAGCCTTATTAATAAAAAATTCTGGCTTGTCAAATACAATTTGGTGCCTATAAAAATGTAAGAATATAATCACTCTTATTTTATAGGAAAAACATGCCCACGTGGAAATGACCACCTCTAAATTCATAGCCATGGTTAGAAAAACATCATACCCTTTCATAAGCACTAATTTTATCATTTTTTATCTCAAATAGCACCAATGGGTTTTTCTCTTATCTATAATTGAAAAGAAGAGAACATAGGGGCTTATTTATCCTGTAACTATGCTATCAGTATAAGGCACTACATGGCATACAAAAGCAAAAGCAAAATAAGGTCATGCCAAATAAATGACACCTATTTTTATTAGGGGCCTTAATCACTATACATTATGGTTAGAAAAACTACTAATTTTGTGTAAATAACTTACTAATTCAAAAGTACATTCAGTTTTCCATAATTTTATGATCCTTTAATTTTCTTTTATACCAAAATACAGAACTGGTGAAAATACCAATGTCGCATATTATCTATTAAATAAAAAAGCTCTAACTGAATTTTTCCAACCTTATATGAAAAGGATAGTCTAGAAAAACTCAAGTATAAGAAGGTGGAAAATTATGTGATACATTTGCAATAGTTTATCCCTGCAGAAGAGTGAAACTACTCTATAGGATATATGAGGCACATAGGTTGGAAGTTTCTCAGGTAAATTTATGGCTAGAATGAAATTTTTGGAGGCCACAATAATAAATTTCCCCCAAAGCAAATATCTCTGATCACACTCAATTCTGTTTCTGAAAATACTTTTATATCTTTAGTCACTACTATCTTCATCATCTTCATCATCAGATACATTATTCAAAGACTTAGGTGACTGGCTGTAAGAGTCTGATCTAGTAGGCTGACATGTAGCCAAGTCCCCAGTAGAAAGCAGATCAAAGCAGAAATCACAAATCCTCACAGGCTTGGAAGATTGGCTAGGTAGAAGAAATCGTTTTTCAGAGCAGGGCCCACAAACAACAAAGCCACATTTGCGGCAGTGGTGGCGACGATTAACAGGGGTAAATTTTGCTTTCTGACAACGCATACACACAGTCGCCTCAGAATCAGGTACCCAAACGGCAGCATGTTCATTACTGGGAGTCTTCCCACTTTTGGACAGTAAATCTGTAACGCATTTATTTATGTGATTCATCCATTCTGATTTTTCAGTAGCCGTGGCAGCATAAACAGCAAATGATTTAGTTGGTGTCTTGATAAGCCATCCATTCCGTAGATCCCCCTCATCCTTTATGGAATCAATAGTGACATTTTCCAGGGGAATTATATGCTGTTTATTATATTTTTTCTTCTGAATGACAATATTGCCATAGACAAGAATATCATTAAATAGGAAAAACTGCCTTGCTTTTGGCTTCTTTCTACACAATTTAGTCAATACTCCTTCTCCAATAAGAACTCGTCCAGGAATAGTCAAAGGTTGTCCAGCTGCTCCAAAACAGTTTTCCACTATACTTATACGTCTAGTATTTGCTTCACTATTTGCCAGACGATCCACCATCTTCTGCTAGTAGTCTAAAAAAAAGAAAGAAAAGAAAAATAGTTGGCATAAAGGAGAAAAAAGTTCACAGAAGCTAGGAATATAACTTAACCTGAAACTGAATACGCTGAATGACAGTTTTTATAAAATGATCAACTATTCCAAAATTCCCAGTAGAACAGTAAATAAGAACACCAAGACAATCCTCTAATGACCCCCAAAATGCTGTTTATCTATTATCAAAGGATATATAGGTTCTGACCATATCACACTCTCTTTACTGTACGAACTTGTACCCAAATAGTACAAGGTATGACATCAAATAATGAGGTTGGCTTAACAAGCCAAGCACAAAAAGCTTCATAATTTCAATGCCATACATACTCTCATAAAACTAATTGCCAAGCAATAAAGAGCTGCCTATTTGGCTAGGATCTGCAAGAAGTTACTCTTTTTTCTAATTTATCATGAGAAGAAAAGAGATTTGAGGAGCTGCTTGAAGGATGTTAATTACCAAGCTTAATGTTATTACCATTGAGATTACAGATTTATAGAAGAGGTTAATTTAGTCATCTCTAAAATGAGGACATACTATTTATACAACTGACCTGATGGTGCTGTAGTGAAGAAAGCACTGTAAACCAGAAAGTGTCATATGTCATTACAACTCTGCATAACCACAGAAGAGAATACACAACTATTCACAGATTGGTATTTTCTACCAACACCAGAGCAATCTTTGCACTTTAAAAACTTCAGACACATACAAACTCTAAAAGGATTGAAAGAACTGGCAAAAATGAAAACTCATTTTAAACAATAGATATCCATTAAAAAGTCTTATTACTCTAATGCTTCACCATATTATAGAGAGGAACCTGGGTTCTGGAAGGTTATGCAACAAGTTGCATCTTCTGGAAAGCAAATACCTAAACAAACATTATCTAGCTTAATTTGGAGAGATTCATGAATAAGATAGTCACAACTTAAAGGACTTTTCAGATACGGCAATTTTTGAAGACCATCAACCTAAGAGGTTGTGATATGTTAAAGTAGAAGAACTGTCTATAATAAAATCATTAAATATTTAGAAATAAAACTAAGGCAGCTGGGTGGCTCAGTGGAGTGCAAATTAGACCTAGAGATGGGAGGTTCTGGGTTCAAATTTGACCTCAGACACTTCTTAGTTATGTGTCCCTGGGCAAGTCACCTAACCACAATTGCCTGGCCATTACTGTTCTTCTGTCTTGGAACCAATACACAGTAGGTGACAGAAGGCAAGGGTTTAAAAAAAAAAAAAAGAAAGAAAGAAAGAAAACTAATAGTCTTGCACAATTACACAATTTAAACATTAGGGAACTTGACAAAGCAAACAATACAGAGCACAGAATTACCAAATTCTGAGCTATCTACTTTACAATAAGTTCTGAAATTCTGCAAGTCAGTCTCAAGATTCTCTATAAGATCTCTCATGTCACTCTGTTGCTTATGTCCTGAGTCTATATGAGTTGAAGCAAAATAGAACATAAGAGCTGGAATGGACTCACTCTTTTCAAGCAGAACCTGGAGAACACTGTACACAATAACAACAATATTGTATGTACGATGATCAACTGTGAAAACTGCACTATTCTCTGCAATACAATGATCTGGGACAATTCTGAAAGACTTATGACAGGGAATGCTGTCCATTTCCAGAGAAAGAATTGAGTCAGATGGATGCAGAAAGCATACTATCTTCCACATCAGTGTAGTTATGGTTTTATTTTGGAGTTTTGGCTTTGTAAAAGTGTGCTCTTAAAACAATGGCCAATAGGGAAGTGTGTTTTTGCATGATAATACATGTATGGTCCAGATCAAATTGCTTGCCATCTCCATGTCTGGGGAAACAAGGGAGGGAAGGAGATGGTTTGGATCTTATAATTTTGGAAAACATATGTTGAAAATTATTATTACATGTAACTTGGAAAACAAAATATCTTTGGGGAAAAAAGATGTAGCAAATATTCAGCTGCAATTTAAATTATCCAACCTAAGGGATATCCAAATATATGGGAAATTAGTCAGAGATAGCAAAGATTGTACTCTTATGAAATCTTAATTATCTAAGCCTGGTCTTTTCTTCAGACCTGTTGGGACAACATTATTCTTAAAAGAAAATCAATGGGATCATCTAGAGGTATAGATTTTTCTCAGTAAGCTAACCTCAAAATATAACCATTGAGTTTGGGAATGACTGTACCAACAATGACTGAGGTCCTTTCTAATCCTATGAGTATTTGATTAACCCATGAGGTTCCTAAATCAGATTTTGGGATTTGCAGCAAGCAATCTGGCATTACTATGTCCAAGATAGTACAAGTTGTAACTCTTTAAGAATTATGTTGTTTTGAAAATTTTTTATTACTATAGAGACAATATGTGCTCAAACTTAGCATTTATATGAACACAATTACAAAACACTTTTTACACAACTGAAGACAAATCTAAACACCAAGAAATGGGGGCAGCTGGGTGGCTCAGTGGATTGAGAGCCCCATCTAGAGATGGGAAGTCCTAGGTTCAAATCTGGCCTCAGACACTTCCTAGCTGTGTGACTCTGGGCAAGTCACTTACCCCACTGCCTAGCCCTTATCACTCTTCTGCCTTGGAACCAATACACAGTATTGACTCCAAGATGGAAGGTAAGAGTTTAATTTTTTAAAATAAAAAATAAACAAAATAAACATCAAGAAATATTCATTGTTCATGGGCAGGCAGGCTAAGCCAAAATAAAACTGACAATTCTGTCTAAATTATTTATTCAGTGCCATACTAATCCAACTACCAAAAATTCTTTTTTAAGACTAGAAAAAAACAATAACAATATTTATCTGGAAGAATAAAAGGTTAAAAATAACACAGTTTAATTAAAAAAAAATGTGAAGGAGGTAGGTCTACCAGTACCAGATTTCCAACTATATGATAAAGCAGCAAACCTCAAAACAATCTGATACTGGCAAAGAAATAGAGCGGTAGATCAAATGGAATAGATCAGGTACACAACACTCAGTGGTAAACCAGAGAATAAACCCAGAGATCCAAGTTTTGGAATAAGAGCTTACCATTTGATAAAAATAGCTTGGAAAACTATGAAGCAGTTTAGAAGAAACTAGGCATAGAACAATATCTCATACCATAAGCCAAGGGAAAGTCAAAATGTATAAATGATTTAGCATAAGCAAATTAGAGAGCAGAGGAAAATATACATGTCATATCTACGGATAAAGAAAGGAGTTTATGACCAAAGAGATTGAGAGGATCACATAAAGCAAAATAATTTTAATTAAGTAAATTAAAAGGTTTTTGCACAAACAAAATTAATGCAGCTAAAATTAGAAGAAAAACAGAAAATGGGGAGGGTAGATAGCAAATGTCTCTTTGAAAGGCCTCATTTATCAAATATAAAGAACTAAGTCAAATGCTCTAAATTACTATTGATTAGAAAAATGTACATTAAAACAACTCTAAGGGGGCAGCTGGGTAGCTCAGTGGATTGAGAGCCAGGCCTAGAGACAGGAGGTCCTAGGTTCAAATCCGGCCTCAGACACTTCCCAGCTGTGTGACCCTGGGCAAGTCACTTGACCCCCATTGCCTACCCTTACCAATCTTCCACCTATAAGTCAATACACAGAAGTTAAGGGTTTAAAATAAAAACAAAAAAAAACTCTAAGGTATCACCTCATACCTATCATATTAGCTAATATGGCAGAAAAGGAAAAGGACAAATGGAGGGGATGTTGGAAAATTGGGATATTAATGCACTGTTGGAGTTGTGAATGATCAAATCATTCTGGAAAGCAGTTTAGAACTGAACCCAAAAAAAAGTGTACATCCTTTGAGCTACCAATACCACTACTATGCCTATATCTCAAAGAGATCAAAGAAAAGGAAAATGTTTAAAATATATATTTATATCAGCTCTTTTTGTGGCAACAAAGAATTAGAAATAGAGAAGATGTCTATCAACAGGAATGGCTGAACAAGTTGTAGTATATGATTATATTGGAATATTGCGTTAGAAGAAATGACAAGCAAAATGGTCTCAGAAAAATCTGAGAATACTTATGTGAACTCATGCAATGTAAGCAAAATCAGAAGAACATTATACACAGTAAATATATTGTGATCCATTGCAAGTGACATTTACTTCTCAGCAATACAAAGATCCAAGACAAGACTCATGAAAAAAAAATTTTTTTAATGTTATCCAGGGGGCAGCTGGGTGGCTCAGTGGATTGAGAGCTAGGCTTAGAGATGGGAGGTCCTAGGTTCAAATCTGGCCTCAGATACTTCCCAGCTGTGTGACCCTGGGAAAGTCACTTGACCCTCATTGCCTAGCCCTTACCACTCTTCTGCCTTAGAAGCAATACATAGTATTGATTCTAAGATGGAAGGTAAGAGCTTAAAAAAAAATGCTATCCACCTTCAGGGAATGATCTTGAAGGAGTTCAGACACAATGAGTATTCAAAAGCTGATTCCAATGAGCAAGAAGTTCTTGGGTCAGTCTTAATAATTCACATGATTGATTTATACTGAATCCTTCTATGAGAAATTGGTTTGGGGTTAAAATTATCTGGCTAAGGAATTGAACTTCTATTAACCTTTGACATCATGCAGTGAGAATGGCGACAGCCAGACTGCAAAGTTCCTAAAGATCAGAAAAATTTATCTCTCTTATCAATTAGAAATCCTGAATCAGGAAGAAAATCTGATAGAGATCAGAGACAGTTCCAAGAAGTTCCAGAGGTATTTTCAATCACCTTCCTAGATGCTTTTGAGAAAGAACTTGTAAGCCTACATTAAAAACATTGGCTGTACTGTTGTTTTGCGAATTGACTGAGCTCTCTTTGATTCATTTACATTTAAATAATCCTGTGGGTCACTGGTATATATATATATATATATATATATATATATATATATATATTTTGAATCAGGTTGGCTTTTCACTGATTCCTGTGTGCCCATGCATGCGTATTATGTGCATGTGTGTGTCTGTGGTCTGTCTGTCTGTCTGTCTCTCTCTCTGCAACTTTAATTTTAATTAAGTTTTTCACCCATCACTTTCCAGTCCCCAGCTTCCCTTCTAGGTCAGTAGAATCCACACATGACTTGTTATGTATGGCTGGACCCCATCAGGTCTGATAAAGACTGAGTACAGATTGAAGGTGAATTTTTTCATTTTTAAATTTTTTCTTGGGGTTTGGTTTTTTGTGAGTTGTTTGGTTTTTTTGGCAACGTGGCTGACACAGAAATGTTTAGTATGATTTCAAATGTATAGTTTATATCACATTTCTTGCCNCTGGTGTATATATATATATATATATATATATATATATATATATATATATATTTTGAATCAGGTTGGCTTTTCACTGATTCCTGTGTGCCCATGCATGCGTATTATGTGCATGTGTGTGTCTGTGGTCTGTCTGTCTGTCTGTCTCTCTCTCTGCAACTTTAATTTTAATTAAGTTTTTCACCCATCACTTTCCAGTCCCCAGCTTCCCTTCTAGGTCAGTAGAATCCACACATGACTTGTTATGTATGGCTGGACCCCATCAGGTCTGATAAAGACTGAGTACAGATTGAAGGTGAATTTTTTCATTTTTAAATTTTTTCTTGGGGTTTGGTTTTTTGTGAGTTGTTTGGTTTTTTTGGCAACGTGGCTGACACAGAAATGTTTAGTATGATTTCAAATGTATAGTTTTTATCACATTTCTTGCCTTCTCAATGTGATGAGGAAAGTGAGAGAGAATTCAGAACTCAAAAAATGTTTTAAAGAATATTAAAAATAAAATAATTTAAAAAAATTTTTCTAAATTAAAGATAGTTACTCTTTATTAACTAGAGATGATAACCACTGCTAATGTTAAATGCTTTATCTTTTTGTAGTGGCCTGTTGTTCAGTCTTTTGCAGTCCTGTCATGACCCCACTTAGTGTTTTCTTGACAAAAACAATGGAATGATTTGCCTCTTCCTTCTCCAGGTCATTTTACAGATGAGGAAACTGAAGCAAATCAGGTTAACTGACTGTCCAGGGTCACATAGCTAGTATTTGAGGCTGCATTTTTACTCAGGTCTTCCTGACTCTAGGCCCAATGCTCTATCCACTGTACCACCTAGCCTAACCATTGATAGGGGAATGGCTCAACACAGGTTATGTTACGTAAGCATATTATTGCTTTGAACCAGCAATACCTTAAAGGGGTCTATGTACCCAAAGAGTTGGAAAAAAAAGGATCAAAAGTACCAAAAATCATCAAACGGGGAAGGGCTAAATATATTACGACATGAATATGAAGAAATGGTGATATGGACAATTTCAGAAAAACCTGGAAAGAGTTGTATGAACTGCAGAAAACAAGTTACAAAATAATATTGTAAAGACAACTTTTTGAATGACTTTTTAAAACTCTGATCAATATAATGAGCAACCATAATTTCATAATTTCAGAGAGTTCATGATGAAACATGCTACTCAACTTCATGTGATATGGGCTAAGGGTGCAAATGGGAATTTTTTTGGTCATAGAAAATGAAGGAACTTGTTTTGCTTCACTAAGCATATTTGTTACTTTAGATAATTTACTGCAAAAATATCAGATTGGCAGCAGATTTTTTTAATTTGAAAATCATTGTGTTATGGTGCCCAGAATCAATACATACTGGTTTACACATCACCCATGAAATGCTTGCTTTCAACTAGTGAAAATATAAATATTTTAAATTATTAGCAAGTCTAAATTCTAATTTATCCATTTTTTGCTTTTTATAAATTTTAAGTTTATAATGAGAATACTACATACATATTATGCTCATCAAAACTGAAAGTGGACTTAAGAGTCTTGATAAGAGAACTGAAGCTGAGCTACTGATCCTCTTCTTAAATATTCTGTCACTGGCAGACTAACATCCCAATGGCTATCAAAGTATGCCACTTATACCACATACCTCAGCTTTCAACCATCCTCCCTGGACATCTTCTAGACCTTGTTCTGTGGGACTTAAACCATTACATTTTAGAGCTCCTGCCCTGAAGCAGAGATGTCCTAATTGATGAGTCAGTAAATACAAACTCAAACTTAGGTCACTACTATATCTAGCTGTCCCCAGACAACGAAACCAGAAAGTCATCCTGTTGTGAAAAGGTGTATCTGTGCCTCTAGTTCAAGGAACTGTTAACACTACCAGAGCTTCTATAGAGAGTATGCCAAATGGATTCCCTATGGCTCAACTCAGCATCTCTGTGACTTCCCAAACCTATATACTCTTTCCTGGCCACCACTCCCATCTATGCTTTGTCTCAGCCTATTAGTGTATAAGCTTCCTGAGATCAAGGATCATCTCACTTCTGCATTTGTATGCCTAGTTTTTACATGGGGTTTAACACAACTTAGTAAGCATTAATGAACATTTTCCATTGATTGATTCATTTATCAAAATAAGAAATATCCAAAAAGATCCTGGGTCTTAAGAGGAAGAAAGAAGTAAGGAAAGTGATACCTCCCCCTACTTTTCCCTAACACACATAATTTTTTCTTGTACTCAACTTTTTCTTTCGGGTGCTTATATCAGTAACAAACTTCATAACAAAACTCCACTTCAAAAAAATATGGCTATTCACATGAGTTGTAATGCAATTTTAGTACCTAAACTGAGTATTAGTATATTTAAATAAACATGATAACATAAATAGGATCTAAGTCTGCACCTAGAAGTTTACCACAGTGGCCTTCTAGGATAATCCATTCATTTTACAGATGAGGAAACTGAGGTCCAAGAAAGGTAAGAAATTGATTAAGGTTACACAGTAATAAGCATCAGAGGTAGGACTTGAATCCAAGTCCTCTGACTCTAGAATGAGTGCTCTTTCCACAGTACCTATTTAGCAAACCAACCAAATTAAAGTACCATGTTGAACAAGTAGGAACCTAATTCCACATTAGATAAAAACAAAGTAGAAAAAGGTAAAGCCTAAAAAATACAAAAAGTAGCAGTCATTTCCAAGATAATATATTGGAAGGACATTTTCCCTTATCACATAAGATAATAAAAGAATGAAACCTATATGAGTTATTAAATTTTACTTAGGCTTACCCAGAAAATTAAATAATAGGAATGAAAGAAAACTGATTATCACAGAATCAAATCTGGAAAAAGCTTCTGGATGTTTTCTTTAGTATTTCCAAACCATTAGTGCATATCATATAGCCGTTTGTACTATTTGAAGTTAATTTTTTCCAGTCTAAAAAGACTTTGCTCCAGTGTGTAGCTTGATTCTTACTAGTTCAACTGCTTTTCCTATCCTGTTCCAAACTTAAATTAGTCTTTATGTATGTTTTAGAAGCACAATCTCTTTAAAAATATTTGAAAAAACAATTTTAAAATTTTTGTCTTTGAGGGACTTATATTTTATATTTAATAGGTACATAAGATGTAAAATCACAGCTCTTAAAACAGTATCTTGGATAATCCCTCACTCTTCAAACAAAATGTATAATTTGAGGAAAGAGGGAAATGGACAAGCCAAAGGTGACAATTAACAATCAGATTTTCTCACCTTGAATATATCTCACTCAGTTAAGTACTCTGGTGCAGTAAGCTGAACTGCTACTTGGGTTCTGAAATGATGTTAGGAATCAATGCCCTAAAGCAGTTTATTGAGTTTTTCCCTATTGCTATTCTGTCTTTGAAAGCTTATAAGTACACCTGGTTTCTAAAATGTTAAGTTGTCTCTTAAATTTGCTAAATCGTGGCTGGAAAATATTGACAAGTCACCTTTAACAAGCTAAATAAAAATGCTAACAATCATTCCTCATAACTGCTACTTTCTCAATTGTACATATATGTGTACATTCAACTCAGTGTTCTTACATTCCCTCTACTCTCTAACATATCCACATGCTCAACACATTCACAGAGAATTTCAGTTGTAAGAGATATCAAAAGAAATCTACCCAAATAAAAATTACCACTACTATGCCCACCCCCACTATCATAATTACCTTCTTGAACTTTATTTCTTCCTATATAAGGGAGTAGGACTAGATCAGTGATGGCGAACCTTTTAGAGATGGAGTGCCAGACCCCACCCTTATGCCCCTTCTAAGAGACTAAGTGCCATGCCCCTTCCCCCCCACTGAGTGCCCAGCATGCCCTATCCCCCCTTTATCCGACACAGGGGAGGAAGAAAGTACTCCCATTGGGCTGCTGGACAGAGGGGCAAGTAAAATGAAAAAAATGTCATCAGGTCCGGTGGAAAGAAGAGGAGCAGCTCCACCCAAGTCCCTCTGCCTTTCTAGTAATTAACCGGGGGAGGGGGGCAGTGGGGAGGACATGGCCATATGCCCACAAAGAGGGCTCTGTGTGCCATCTTTGCCACTTGTGCCACAGGTTCACCATCATTGGACTAGATGGTCACTCAAGTCCATGCTAATTATTAATCTATATAACCTCCAACTCTTAAATTTTATTATCTTTGAGTAGATCCTTTCTACTCTTAAGCTCATTTAATTTCCATTTCAACTAATAAACTAATACTATTTCATTTATCTTAAATTCACCTAACTGGCAATCCTGTAACTATTCAGGACAAGAAACTAGAAGCAAGCAATCAAGAATGGGTTACTAAGTATCCCAAAGAGATATCAATTCTGCTCAAAAGAAAACACTTTAGATATCACCCAGAAGTTTTTTGCTGTCAATATACAGAATAATTCTAACAAGTTTTATAATCTAATATCATGGTTCATAAAGAAGCAGCAAACTGGAGGATAGGGAAGAATCAGACATGACGGAAACAATTGAATGGCAAATACTTTCCTGCACACTAGAGTCTAAACAATTAGCAGTCTTCATCTATTTGGTATTTTGGTTAGGCCAAATTTAATTATAAATCTCTTATTTAGGGGATTCTGCAATGTTCCACTGCTTAAAAAAAACCAACACAATATCATTTGCAAATAGGAACATATAAAGCGTTTACTACTTAAAGAAAATCCCTCTTCACATGTATACTCTGTGCTGGACACCCTCCATGGAAGAGACAAACACATTTAGGAAACATATGTCTCAAGATCTTGTGCTTTATACCTTGCATAAGAATAACCAGAAGATCAACTAAATTTCTTTTTTGCAAAATTTTTCAAAGAATCTTGAAGGATTTTTAACATAAACAGAGGAGACACCTTGCTAGAAAAGAGTCTGAAGATACAGCTTTATAACAAATAATTTTTTCCCCTCTGAATCAGTTTCACATCCATGGCTCATTCTTACATTGCTGATATATAAAACAGATCCAAGCAGAGAATGAAAGAATTTTATATAAACATAGAATATTATTCTCTTTTTGAAACATGAGCCCAAGATAATGTCAAGAGCATTTGATTTTTAAAAATATGGCATCTTTGCCTGCCCTTTGATCCAGCCATACCATTGTTGGGTTTGTACCCCAAAGAGATCATAGATAAACAGACTTGTATGAAAATATTTATAGCTGCGCTTTTTGTGGTGGCAAAAAACTGGAAAAGGAGAGTATGTCCTTCAATTGGGGAATGGCTGAACAAAGTGTGGTATATGCTGGTGATGGAATACTATTGTCTTCAAAGGAATAATAAACTGGAGAAGTTCCAGGTGAACTGGAAAGACCTCCAGGAATTGATGCAGAGCGAAAGGAGCAGAGCTAGAAGAACACTGTACACAGAGACTGATATACTATGGTAAAATCGAATGTAATGGACTTCTGTACCAGCAGCACTGCAATGATACAGGACAGCTCTGAGGGATTTATGGAAAAGAACGCTACCCACATTCAGAGGAAGGACTGCAGGAGAGGAAACACAGAAGAAAAACAACTGCTTGAACACATGGGTTGAGGCGGACATGATTGGGGATGTAGACTCGAAACTACCACACCAATGCAGCTATCAACAATTTGGAAATAGGTCTTGATCAATGACACATGATAAAACCAGTGGAAATGTGCATCAGCATGGGGGGTGGGGGGATGCAGGGGGCGAAGGGGAAAGTAGGAGCATGAATCATGTAACCATGTTAAAAATGAATATTAATAAATGTTAAAAAAAAATATGGCATCTTTCAGGGAGATAATGAGTCCCTACTATTTTTGTCTCTGCTTAAACCCACTATGATCTCTAAATAGAATTGAGTATGGCTTCCAAGTTAAATAGAGTACTGTACCAAAAAAAAAATCTTACTAATCACTTGGTATCTGTGGATAAAATAAAATGATATGGCTCTACCCAAAAAAAAAAAAAAAAAAGTGCTTTCTCCATCTCATAGACTCTTTCTCCAATGATATTAAAATGCCATTTGGACTTGATAAGTATAAGATTTTTAATGTACACCAAAGGCAGATTAAAGACAAAGACTTCAAAGCTTAAATCCAAAGATTAAATTTATCTGTTTGGTTTGTCTATGGAAAAGTACACAACACCTATAATGGCCCCTAGCTTCTTTCTAAAAATGAATCAATGGATGAATGGCAGTACTTGGTCTTCTCCAGAGAAGACAGTAAGTACAAAGCTAACAAGAAAGTTGTGAATATATTACATCAAGAGATTTACTGGTTTTCTGAAATAAAAACTCAATGGATAGAACACATTTAAAGCAAAAAAATATCTATGCAATATTACTCAACATAAACTTTCAGAACTATAAAATGAGGCATAAAAGATTTTTTTAAGTATTCTAATAAAAGCTCATGTAATATTAACAAAATATAGTGCTTATCAATCACCCAAAGGCAAAGATAGAAATATTAATAGTGAAGAAGATTGATGGGCATTCTAAGAACACATAAGCAGACTGAAAACTTTCAGAAATACTTTTGGAAAAAGAAGAAAACTTCAATAATCAATGGTAAAGAGGCAGCTAGGTGGCTCAGTGGATAAAAAGCCAGACTTGAAGACTAGAGGTCCTGAGTTCAAATCTGGCCTCATATACTTTCTAGCTGTATGACCCATTGATCCATAAAAATTTAAGAACAATATTTTTAATAGATGTAAATATGCCAAATATTAAATGATCAAGCTAAACATAAGGAAAAGTTTCCAAAATACTTATCAGACTGAAGAAATTAAAATCAGATACAAACAAGATAAGGTACAGATATCATACAAATGGTCCTATCTGCTACTATAGTTGACACAAAGATGCTTTCAAGTGAGCTTAAAAAAATTAGCTTATGTCAATGTTATCATTTAGTTACAAAAAGCAGTTATGCTTTCCACCTGTGTAATAAGTCAGCAAAAAAAAAAATTAAATATAGCTAGACAGACTTGTCCTAAGGATATTTCTAACTGAACTCCATCAAAAAAAAGGAAACAAGATGAATACAAACAGCTGAAACATATAACAATTTTTAAATATCATTTATTCTACTAAATCAAATGCTTTTTCTAATCAAATAAGTATGATGGGATCTTATATTTTCTGCATCTTTGTCAACTATGTGATTGATTGTAAAGCTGTTATCTGCTATAGAAAGGTATTTGTGAAAGCCTGTTTCCTTCTCATACTTTAGGATGCCCTTGATACACACACAGACTACTCACCTTAAGAATTTAAGATGGAAAAATTTATATTTTATCCATTGCTTTTTTAACAGAACAGTCTGATTTTTTTCCCTGAGTATTCAGTATCTTCTTCCTCTTCTAAATTTTGAGATTCAATGCTTAAATGTCTACAAAACTGTTTCCTCCAACACAGATGTCACTTGTATGTATTTGGTCTAGTCCCATGGTGGTGAACCTATGACACTCAGAGCCCTCTCTGTGGGCATAGGTGCCGTTGCCCCAGCACAAATTGCCAAAGTCCAATTGCCAAAGTTTGTTACTAGAAAGCCAGAGGGATGTGTAGCTGGGCTGCTCCCCTCCCCATCTCCATGAGTGCTTAAGGACATTTCTCACATTTCTCGCCTCCCTAAAAGGTGCCTGGGGGCAGCTGGATAGCTCAGTCTGACCTCAGACACTTCCTAGCTGTGTGACCCTGGGCAAGTCACTTGGCCCCCATTGCCTACCCTTACCACTTTCTGCCTTGGAGCCAATATACAGTATTGACTCCAAGACAGAAGGCACTTAAATGAATAAACAAACAAACAAACAAACAAATAAATGGAATAAAATAAAAGGTGCCTCATCACTGGTCTAATCTAATTACTCTCCATATGTCCTATAAGCATCCTTTTAAATTATTTTTTTTCTGAATTTACTATCTAATGAATATTTCCATACACAAAGTAGAACAGAAAGAATTTGGACATAAAATGACATCTTTATCATGTTATATATATATAAATAATTCAACAAGCTACTTTCAAAGCTATTCTATTTTTCTGTTTTTCCTTCAGTCCTTCTTTTTGTACATTTTTTAAATGTTTCAATGTCCTTTTTTTAAGGGGAAACAACAATCTAATCACTAATCACTCTTCCCAACCAATCTCCCCAAATAATTTAAAAAGGGAATGAAAACAAAACCATTGTCACAAATATTCCTAATTGAAAGAAATAAATTTCTACATTATCCTGGGGTTCCCCATGCTCCTCCTTTTTAAATGTTTGTTTAAAAGCCCACACAATTATCCTAGGTACAAATCTCTATATAAGAATAAATATCTTGATACAAAATTGACCAGATTCAACCACTTAATCAACAAAACTTACCAAGCACTCATTAAAGAAGTACTGATAAGAATGCCACTTTGTTGGAGATATAAATTTAAACTGTGATCCTCTTGAGCTTAGAATGTTTTGTGCCTTTCTTTGTAATCCCTGGCACTTAAGCAAAATTGTCTGGCACATAGAAGACATTTAATAAATGGACCAAATTATTTCCTTTTCGAAGTTCTTTCCAACTCAATTATATGATCTACCATGTCAGTAAATTTTATTAATATAAGAATAACTACTGAGAGGCAGTGAGAAATAAATGGAAAGGGTAGCCAATTATAATCCAAAGCTATAGGTTCTGGCCCCAACACTATCACTAACTTACCTCCCATATGACATTCCTCAAGTCTCTTATCCTCTCTGCACCTCAAACTCTTCCCCTGCATATTAAGCTACTACACTAAAATACCTTTAAGGTCTTTTTCAGTTTTCAAGTCTTGTGGCCCATCAATTTATTTTAAGCCTATACTAATTTGTAGTTGCATTAACAATACTATACCAAAACCTGAAAGAAACATTTAAAAAGAAAGAGGAACAAGATGAAGGGTGGGGGAGAAGATTTATATACCCCTTAGGGTAAATTTACTATTTTGAGGCAGACTGCTTCCTCTTTTCTTTAGACAAGTCAACTAATAAAGGATGAAAAGCCATTTTACAAATTACATTTTTCTTTTGGTATAATAGCTAATAAAGTTTAGCTCTAGGGTTAACAATACTACAATGAATGAAATCAAAAGAGCAAACTTTTTCTTAGAGCAGTCATATCCTTTATTTAATAACCAGGACTCTGAAAAATCATTTGTTTTGAAGGTTTTAAACCTTCTAAAGCTCTGGATAACCGTATATGAACCTACATAAACCTGCCTTGCTGCCGACATACCTGCCTATTCCTTATAACAGAAGAACAGGAATTCATCAAGTTATCTCAAAGGTATTCCCAAAATAAGGACTAGTCTTTCAAATTAATTACAAGGGTTTGGATTTATCAAATGCCAACAATACAAAGAAGTGCCTTTAAAAAATAGCTCTTAGAGGCAGTAAGGTGGCTCAATGGACTGAAAAGTCAGGCCTAGAAAAGGGAGGTCCTGGGTTCAAATATCACCTGAGACACTTCTTAGCTCGGTGACCTTAGACAAGTGACTTAATCCCTGTGTCTAGCCCTTACCCTCTCTCTTTTGCCTTGGAACCACATATTATTAATTCTGAGAGAAAGGTAAGAGTGTTTTTAAATAGCTTTTTAATATATAATGTGACCTTTTGAAATACACATTTGAGTTGGTATTGTTTAAAATCATTTTTAGTTCATTTTAATTAAAAAATTGTTCAAATTAACTTGTTTGTGGAGATCATTACAAATCTCATTTTTATTGCTCAAATATAATTCAAGTTAACAAAGTGCAATCTACCAAACTTAAGGGGGAAAAAAAGAGTCCCTTGCTCACCTATTGAAAAGACTGAACTTATTACATTTAAAGTCCTAAAGTGAGAACAATATAAATTGTGAGACATACTCTACAACTGGAGACTATCACGTGAAAGATGATTACTAAATCATAATGAATGAAAATTTTTAAAATGCCAAAACACACAAAGAAAACAAGACTAGAACATCCACCCATTATGATTACATAGGTAATTTTTTTCTGGGGGCTTGGCTGTTTCATTATTATTGGGAACCCCTACAGAAGAAATTCACTCTACCAGGGAGGGAGAACTAGATATAGCACAAGTGGACAGAGCACTGGGCCTAAAGTCAGGAAGGTCTGAGATCAAAGCCAGCCTTAGGCACTAGTTGTGTGGCCCTGAGCAAATCATTTAACCTCTTTTTGCCCTCAGTTTCCTCATTTGTAAAATGAAGATAATATTAGCTCCTACTTACTGTTATAGGAAATTAGATTAGCAGAGTGAAGGTGATTGACAGGAAAAAAAAGGTTCCAGAACTTTGAGTGGATGGCTGGCAAAGTGTCAGTTACTCCCTGAACTTCCCTTGTATGGGGAGAGCTGGATTTTCTCTGTGTATCCTGCTTTGGGTGAAAATAACAACTATCAAGAGATCCGTGACTGGAGTTTGGTTGAGTTTTAGGTGAAACACTCAGTGGTGGACACTGGTATCAAAATCCTTACTCCATCTCCAAAATTGGATTATACTGGCAGTAACAACTGGATTCCTGTGGACCTGCTTTGAGGACACGTATGTGAGACCCCACCCAATTCAACTGGACCTGTTCACCTTCCAGTTTCCTTCATTTTAATATCTAAATAGGAACTCTGGTTAGGTTTGATTTAGGCAGCAATGGGATTTTTAGTATGTTAGTGTAGTGTCACCCTTTTGGACCTTGAGGGGAGGGAATCCAAGTTGTAAATAAGATAGTTCATCCCACACTCCCTTCCCTTCCTGTCCCAGTTTGTTAATAAGCCTTGTTATATTACCTACCAAACTCTCCTTGACAATCCTTACCCAGATCTGGTGACTTGGCACATTACCAACAGTTAAGAACCCACTGTGTTACCCCAGCTAGATACCCTGGTGATACTTCATTTACCATCATTTATACCTATTCTACCCAATCCCTTATATTTATTTTTTTCATTACCAAGATTGCTTTGAGGAGCAAATGAAATAAAAAGCTTAGCAGAGGACCTAGCACTATATAAATGTTAATTACTATTAGCTATAACCAGTATAGGAAACTAACTATTCTGCAACTAAAAAGTTCAGTGACTTGCTCAAAAATCACACAATAGGTGCCATAGTTAAAGGCCTATTTGTACATTCTCTAATAAACTATAATTGTTAGTGTTATCAACATTAAGAAATTTAATACCAACAATACATTACACTTTGTCTCTGTGTCTGAGCTTCCTTCATACATGAAATGAGGGGACTGAATTGAATGACCTCTATGTTTCATCTTATTTCTAAAATTCTATAACTCTATGAAATAATTTTCACCTGTCTTTCTCCTCACCCTTCCCTTCTCAACTCTGAGCCTCTCACCCTTCCTATCAAGATCCTTCAAGTTCCATTTCAAGTGCTCTATCTCTACAACAAGTGTCCACATATTTTATTTGCTCCTCATAGCAACACTGTTCTTCATTACCTTATTTGAAGTTTTCTTGGCAAAGGTACTGTAGTCGTTTGCCATTTCCTTCTCCAGCTCTTCTTACAGATAAGGAAACTGAGGCAAACAGAGTTAAATTATTTGCCCAGGGGGGGCAGCTGGGTAGCTCAGTGGATTGAGAGCCAGGCCTAGAGACAGGAGGTCCTAGGTTCAAATCCGGCCTCAGACACTTCCCAGCTGTGTGACCCTGGGCAAGTCACTTGACCCCCATTGCCTACCCTTACCAATCTTCCACCTATAAGTCAATACACAGAAGTTAAGGGTTTAAAATTTTAAAAAAAAAAAATTATTTGCCCAGGGTCATACAACCATTAAGTGTCTAAGATTTGAACTCAGGAAGATGAGACTGAATGAATTCCGGACCAATGTTCTACCTGCTATACTACCTAACCTGCCCTAGTTTCTATTACTATCCCCATTTTAAAGATGAGGAAAATTGATTCTGAGAGGCCAAAGTGTCTTGCTGAGAGGGTCACAGATGTGTAAGTAAATGTGGGATTTGAACGTAAATCTTTTTTTTCCCCCTGATCATCACCTTGGCGAGAAATGTCTTTTTTAAATCAGATTTCCTAACACTTAATATGTCCTTAGCAAAATCTAATTTTATTACATTTATCTGTGTATACATATAATCATCTCAACTGGCACCTGAACTCCTTGAGGGCTGGTATAAAATCTTAACATCTCCCCACACATACCTAGCATACATAGCATGTTTCACATGGAACCTGATTAATAATGATCTAATGAAAGAAGGACATTTATACTAATAACTAATGCAACACAAGACTTTGAGAAATACAAAATGCTAACTGTGCAGGACTTAGCAGAGAGAGAGATTACTGTCATATGGGCTATCCCAGCAGGCCTAGCACAGTACATATAGTAAATGACACTTGGCTTCATTGCTGTTCCTCAAACAAGATGCTTCATTTTCACTGGTTGTCTCCCACTGAATTTCTTTCCCTCCTAATCTCTGCCTCCATGTCTTCCTTTAGTCCCAGCTAAAATCCCAACTCCAATTTATCCACAACATAAGTTGTATATACTTGTTTGCATGTTAACTTCACATTGGACTTTGAGCTCTATGAAAGCAAAAAAATTGTCTTTTGCCTTTTTTTGTGTCCAGAGCTTTGCACATACAAGGCATTTAATTTAGTATTTATTGACTAAATTTAGTGCTGGATGTGAAATGAGAAAGATCTACATCCAAATTCCATTTTTTTTTTAATTTTAAACCCTTAACTTCTGTGTATTGACTTATAGGTGGAAGAGTGGTAAGGGTAGGCAATGGGGGTCAAGTGACTTGCCCAGGGTCACACAGCTGGGAAGTGTCTGAGGCCGGATTTGAACCTAGGACCTCCTGTCTCTAGGCCTGGCTCTCAATCCACTGAGCTACCCAGCTGCCCCGCCAAATTCCATTTTTTACTGTATCTATCCTCTGTGACCAAGTCTCAGAACCTGTTTTCCTATCCTTAAAAGTGGGATGGCAGTAGAAACTAACAATGCTGTCATGAGGATCAAATCCCAATCATCATTATTAACCCTCTGCAATGCTGGTTGCTCTTTCTACTCTTATTATAAAATTACTGACATTTATATATCATTTTACCTACACTGCTTCATTTGGACCTCCCACCAACTCTATGAAATGAAACACTACAGGTATGATTTTACAGACCAGACCAGGACACTGAAGTCCAAAAAGGTTAAGTGACTTGTCCAGGGTCACACAGATATCAAAAGTGTCAGAATCTGAATCTGGAAAATTCTCATTCCAATTCTTTTCATTAGGTCATCTATTCTATTCATTAGGTCATCATCATTATTTTTTTATGTAAGAGAAACATCCAGATTCTGTTGACTTGAAAGATATTGCTAATAAAAATTTAAAACTGTGCTTTTGCAACTGCAAGCACACATGTAGACATTGCCCTCTGGATCATTACTTGGAACTAGCCTTATAAAGCAAAATGAAATTTATGCCTGGAGCCAAATTTGGCCCAAAGATCATTTGCTTCACCACTCACAGGCTACACTAAACACAAAGTCAGATATCAATTCGACATTTACATATCTGCTTCAGATTACCAGTGATCTGTGTTATGACAAAGGATTACTCATAACCAGAAAAGGCCTATCATCTACTCCCTGAGAAATGTTTGCAATATTTATTTTATTCCAACGTGCTATTCCTTCTACCACCTATATACAGGTCGTCATTCCTCAGTAGCAAGATTTAGAAACATGTAGTCACATATAATTAAAACCAACTTTTAATACTCAGTAGTAAATTCTTAAAGTGCCCTTTTGAAAAATAAAATAACAAAGTGTATATCTTGAGTGGGCTCTGACTTTAAAAGTCTTTAAACTCTCTTGTGAAATCACTACTCCCCCAAAGCAAACATCATGTTGTTTTGCCAACCTGAGAGCAAATGTAAATGTAGATTCATTCATTTTATGTCAGAAATTCAAATTTATTATTATTATTATTTCTCTAGATTTTGGGTTTAGGGATAAGTCCCAAGTAAATCAAATTCTTTTCCATTTTAAATGATATTTTTACCAACTGAATTCTTCTTACTGCCTTCAAGGAATTTATAAATAAGTAGTATGGGGAGGATACAATATCCATACAGAAAAGTAAATACAAGATAATCTGAAGAATAGAGTAACAACTGGAAGCACAAGGAAAAGTTTTACATAAGAATTAAACTTGAAATAAACCTTATGGGAAGTTAAAACCCTTAAGAGACTGAGGTAAAGAGGGAGTACACTAAAATATAAGCAGCAGGAAGTTGTGTAGGAAATAATAAGGGATATAGAATGGAGTATAGGAACAGAAAATAGATCCATTTGGCTAAAGGACTGTGAAGGGGAGTTATATATGAAATGAAATTGTAGTGGGTAGACTAAAGCCAGATTGTAAAAAGTTCTAAATGCCAATCTGTAGAATTATCATAGAAGCTATAGGAGGTCAATGAAGATTTTTGAGCAAAAGAGTGATAGTCATCATATACTATATCAAACAAAACACAAAGTCAGATATATACCTGTGCTTTAAAATGATCTTGGTAATTGTTTTTTAAGCTGATAGAAATCCTCCATTTGGCATTCTTAAGACCTTCATAACTTGCCTTCCCGAACCTTTCATCTCCCAGCATTCTGAGATCCAGTTAACACTGTCCTCTTTGCTGTTTCTTGAACAAAATGCTACTATTCTCAGTTTTAGGCATTTTCTCTGGCTATCTTCCATAAATGAATGGAATGCTCTCCCTCTTCATCTCCAACTCCTAGGTTCCTTCAAGTCCCAGGTAAAATCCCATCTTCTTACCTAAAAAGTATTTCCCCAAACCCTCTAATTCTAGCACCTTCCCACTGTTGAATTCATCTTGTAACTTGGTATACAGTTATTTGCACGTTGTTTTCTCCATTAGACTGAGCTCCTTGAGAGAAAGAACTATGTTTTGCCTTTCTTTGTATTGTGAAGTGTGAATCAACTTTTATCTTATCAATCAGCAATTTTTAATTTAATCAGTCAAAAACTTAAACACCCCTTACTTAACACTAATTAAGAGAGTTCACAAGTCACTTACTAAAGTGGGTGACAACTCCAGAGGCCACTGCCCCACCCCTTGGGCAGTACTAGGGGTATTTAAAGACTGCAATTGATTCCTGTAAAGTGGAGGAAGGGACAGGAAGTGACATGAAAAAAGAACTATAAAAAGTCCTGAACTTCCTATCCAGGGGACCTTCAGCTTAGATCTTCTACTTGAACTTTGGCTCTTGGACTGCTTCTTGGAGGACTGCTCCTGGAACTTCTCCTTTGGACTTTGGTGTTGGAGAACTTCACCTTGGGACTTGGCCTTCAGTCTTCTCCTTTGGAGTTTGTCTTGGGTGGGTGAGTAGCTGGCCTTCCTTTCCTGGCTTCTGGAGAGATTGGTTCCAGAGATTCCTGTTTTGGGTTTGGAGGAAGTTGCATTGGTAGAACTCTAGCTGAAGATATCACTGGACATGGGGAAGCCCCTGCAGGGCTGAGTCTCACTTACCAGAGAAAGGCTAGTAGGTTTGTCTCTTTAACTACCTTTTTCCATTTTCACTCCTTCTACCTCTTTGTAAATAAAACTACTAAAAGTAAGTTATAATATCTTTAAATCAGTGACCACAATATTACAATAGAATTCTCGTATTTAACATAAAACCTAAATTTAATTTCTGAAAGAATACTGAAAGTATCCCTCACATTTAGCACAGTGCCTACAGGAGGAGCTTAATGTTTATTGACTGGCTGATATATAATTAAATTCTATGATCAGTAAATATTCGGTCTAATTCTGTCTGCTGAGGGGAGAGGGGGTGTGTGCAGAGGCAATGACCTCATTTATACTCCTAGCATTCTATGATCATGGGACGGCTAGGTGGCTCCTAGGAGCCAGACCTGGAGATGGGAAGTCCTGGGTTCAGTTCTGATCTCAGACATCTCCTAGCTGTGTGACCCCTACGCAAGTCATTTTACCCCCGTTACCTAGCCCTTACCATTCATTCTTCGGCCTTGGAACCAATACTTAGTATCAATTCTAAAACAGAAGCAAAGGGTTTTTTTATTTTAAAAATTATCCTTATTCTACTGGCCCCCCTGCAGTTTTTCCAGGCCTTCCTTCTGCTACCATCATATTGCAACAACTTCAACTTTAAAGATTACTCTCAGAAACATGGAAGAAAAAATATATGATTTATCACTTGTTTATATGGCTATAGGATTGGGGGTTTTAGTTTTTTTTAATTTCTCTATTACAAAAATGAATATGGAAATAGGTATTGAGTGATAATACATGTATAACCCAGTGGACTTACTTGTCAGCTCTGGGAGTGGGGAGGGAAAAAAGGAGAGAGAGAACATGAATCATGTAACCATAGAAAAATACTTTACAATAAATTAAATTTTAAAAAATAATAACAAAGATTACTTTCTCTCATCCTGTCAAGATTCCTACTATTATCATCTACCCCTCCCTCCAAAAAAGAGTTGACAATTGTATTCCTCTCCACTCCATCTCCTGATTCAGTCAAGTCCCCTAGAATACCAGTTCAAACTCATCTCCCATGATCTGTATTTCATTCTATTTCAGCTATCCATAGAGGTGATAATGCCTTCACTCCAAATTATTTGCTTTCCATGATCACAAACTATGAAATTCCTCCGAGGTAGAAGGTAAGAATTTAAAAAAAAAGACACTCCATCTCTCAGTTCTTGGCATTTTCTTTGGCTGTTCCCCATCTCTGGAATGTTCCCTTCTCATCTCTGCCTCCTGGCTTCCCTGAAGTCATAGATAAAATTCCACCTATAAAAAGCTTTTCCCAATCCCTCCAATTCTAGTATCTTCCCTCTGTTGATTACTTCCTATTTATATTGTATATAGCTTTTTTATACATAGTTGTATGTTGTCTCTCCTATTAGACTGTGAGGTCCTAGAGGTAAGAGACTGTCTTTTGACTTTCTTTGTATATCCAACACTTAACACAGTTCCTGAAACATAGAAGGTATTTAATAAAAGCTTATTAATGGTTGATAGTTTACTTGTGTACCAGCACTATAATGAACACTTAGAACACAAAGATAAAAACAAAACCATCCCTGCCATCAAAGAACTTACATTGGGGGAGGGGAGGGGGGGAAGGAATAAATGTACACAGAAAAGTAAATACAAAAAATAATTTGAGGGAGAAGTAGTACTAATAGAGGAATCAGAACAGATTTCCTAAAGGAGGTGACTAGAGCTGAACTATGAAGAAAATAGATAATAAAAGATAAAAATGATGTATCAAGCATACAGAATAGCCAGAACAAAAGCATGGTGACACAGAACTTTAATGCCATGTATGGGGAAACAGCAAGTATGCAGAGTACATGAAGGAAAGCAATGAGCAATAAGCCTACAAAGGTAAAGTAGGACCAAATTGTGAAGGATTTTAAAAATAAACAAAGATTTTTATTTCTTCCTGGAGGCAAAAGAGAAGCACTGGAATTTCCTGAGTAGGGAAAGAGAGACATAGAGCTGTGCTTTAGGAAGATCAATTTAACAGGTGTTTGGAGGATAGAATGAAGAAGGGAAAGAGTGGAAGTAGGGAAACTAAATAGGAGTCACTGCAATAGTGTGGTAGTCATGAGTGGAAAAGGGTTCAGATGTGGATGGGATATATATTACGGAGATAGAAAAACACCTACCACTATCCTTCGTAGCCTTATTCAGAATTGCTCAAACAGCAACCACAATACTAATATACCTCTCATCAGTACTCATTCTGCCTCTGACTGGAAAACTTTCAAAGGAGGAAAATGTACTACTTTCCTGGCACTCATGGTACAAAGGAAAAGCAAAAGATTTGGAAGAGGGCATCAGTTTAAAATCATCTGCTATTATTGTTTCTGTGATCTTGGACAAGACACAACTTCTCTGGACCTAAGTTCCTTATCTACAAAATGATTTGGGCTAGATGGAATTTAAGGCCTCTTTTTTCTGACATCAAGCCTAAATTTTCCTCTTTGCAACTTCTACCCATTGCTCCTAGTTCTGACCTCTACCAAAGAAAGCAAGTGTAATCCCTGGGGATCCACATGACAATCCTTCAACTATAGGAAAAATTATTATGACTTCCAAAGTTTTCTCTTCTCCATAAATTGCTGTCTCTAGTTATAGATGAACTGAAGGATCAGCATCCAGGCAAGAATGTTTCCCTGTGCCACATCATTAAATCTAGTCCCCTTAAGGTCAGAATATTTATGATATTCAAACTGCACAAGCATCACTCTTGTCCCTTCTACAATGACCTGTAATTTAGCTTGCTTTTTCATTAAGAATTATTTCAATGGATTTATATAACCTATCATTGTAACCTGTCCTACTTTGGTAACTATATTTTTAGTTATTCTATCATTGAATAGAATGCCAGAATCCATTACTTTGCATTGTTGAAGACTGTAACTTTACACACCTTCCAAAACATTTCTTCTGTTTAGCTTGCAATACAATTGTATTCCTTCCAGCTCATCATACAAAACAAGTGCTTTAGTGAAATATCTACTATCTTTCACATACGTAAACATCTAAAATATTAATTCATCCAACCAGCATTTTCACTAAGTATATACTACATACTACTGTTGTAGGTATTGAGTAAGGGTGAGAGTGAACTGTGCCATACATGCCTCTCTGTTGTCTCTGCCACCTAGGACAGGGAGCCTTTTTCTCTAGTAGCCCAAGAGGGTATACCCCTGAGATTTGAGAAGCAACCACTTGTGATTAAGCCTTAGTATCAAAGGCTCCGAACAAGTACTTCAGAGGTACAGAGGAACTTGTCTCCACGTTGGCAACATTTTGTTAGGTTTACTATTTCCTAGGTATGTTATTATGAAACAAAGTTGGGAAGGGGTCATCTTGGTGAGGGATGTCTATATATAATGATTATATTATGTAGATCAACTACATACTTCCCTTTTGTTATTGGTAGAGAGTTGAATTCAAGTAACTGCACCCTCCTCCATATCTATAAAACTTCTACAAATATTTAAGCAACTTAAGTATGTAACACTGAGTCACCAAATAATCCAAAGAAATTCAAAGTCAGTCTTTTGAAGTTTCCAAATAGACTGCAGAGTACCTCCATGCAATTAAAATGACCTCAGGAGAATCAAACTGTATTACCTGAGTTCATGACACAGAATTAAGGACACAGCATACAGATAAAATATTCCTCCTAGGCTTAAGGTGTTTAGGAATAATAAGCAATCCAAAATAGACATTTAGGAAGAAATTTCAAGTCAGGAAAGACTTCCTGGGAAGATAGATTTTTCAGTAAGGCTATGAAGGACTGAAATAATATGGCAAAAAATGGAAGAACATTCCATAGGATGAAAAGTCTATAAAACCCTAGAGCAGGGATGTTTCCAGTTTTTTCAACAGTGGACCACATGATGAGAAAACTATGTATACATACAATGTTACAACTATAAATACAAATATTCATTTCCAATAATAGTAAAGAGACAGCAAGGCAGAGAGAACAAAGACCCAGCCTTGAAGCAGGAATATTTCAATATAATTCAGCTTCTGGTGGCCTGGGCAAACTATTTACTAACTTTGTGGCCCGGGCAAGCCATTTCACCTCTCAATTGCCCAAGGAAACTCAATCCTACTCTTATGTTGCAAAGAAGGTTACTACTTGACTTCATAGAGGACACTTTCTCACCCAGGAATACACTATACCAATGAAATCAAAAGTCCAGTCTAGTCACCAATCATAATAATAGTGAATTACTGCCTCTTATCTATATAAAAATACAAATTTATAGCACTATTACAAGAGCAGTCGAGAGTTCAATCCTATTCATTAAAGTGTACCATTAAAGGCCTAGTGTCAGACATTATCCAGTTGTTTTTTCAAAATGATGTGAATATTGGTATTTAATAGATAATAACTATTCTTGGGAACTGTTCATTGTATTTAGTGAGGATACATCACAATTCCAACTATATCACTTATGGTTCTCTTCAGCTTTGATTTCATGAAAAAAATGGATGGACCCAAATGCTATCAGGACTTAATCTAGAAATGCTATGTCAGCATGCCCTACTAACATACTAATTCATGTAATTAGAATTTATAAAAAGTTCTCAACCATTTTATATGGATCACCCTTCAGGATCCAACTGTCTACCTTTGATCTTTCAGCTAGAATCTAGGAAAAAGGTTTGAATTTAAAGAAGGAGCTCTATACTTGGAGGCTGATTTTTAAGACTAGAGAAGAGCACATAAATTATGAAGAACTATTAGATGTATTTAATATACAGTGACAAGAGCGTAAAAAGTCAACTGCTTCATTCCACAAGTTTCTTACATGACTACTCTAAAATATTAAGATTCAGTTAAAACTAATAAAAAAAAGAGTAAATAATTTTATTCTCATTACTCAGGTGAACCGCAACATATCGCTGATCAAAAAGATGCTTTGAAAAAAATTATTCAGTACACTAGGCTATGTAGAAAAATAGAAATAAAATGGTTCTGACGTTAGAATACCTAGATTCAAATTTTGTCTTCTATTTTTGTGTTTCTGGGCAAACTGTACCTCCCCGGGTCAGTTTCTTCACTGTAAAATGAGGAGGTTGGAGCAGACCCAGGTGGCCTCTTCACATACCTTCCAGGTCTCTGTCTATGATCAATTGTTTCTAAAGGATTAATTCTGAGTATTCTTAAAGCTTTAAATGCATTATCCTATTTAAATATCCTATTTTAGTTTTTAAACAAGATGGTTATTGATATCACCAAATATTATGTTTAATATGTGTAATGTTTAATGTAGTTCAAACTCCATCATCAGAACTTGAGCAAAAAAAAATTGTTTGGTGTTTCATAATGCTAAATAACCTCAACTCCCTATTAGCTACCAGAGGTCACAAAAGAAATATACCGAACTAGGAATCTAGTACACACGAAGATCTCAGAAACTAGTGAAAAATTAACTGTAACTGTTTAGTTCATTTCACCTTATTTCTAGGACAACAGTCTAATAATAAGCACGTTAATTTTTTTGGCCTAAATCTCTTTAAGCAATCTTCTTCAACTGTATAAGAAAAAAAAGTCAACTACCAGAAAGGGGAAAAAAAGCCAACTAACATTTTAATGTAACTTGCAATGTAGCATACAGGTAAGGTCTCTGGTAAATCGCATTCTGTACACTCTTTTCTATACCCAAATATACCCAAAGCCTGAGAGGAACGTTAGACACAGCAACAGATAATAAGACAGAGAGCCTGCTTAAATAACATCCTAGGTTTTAAAAGCCTCCGAAGAAATAATGTCCAAGGAACAATTGTTCGCATCTGAGAAAATCCGGGGACGCAGACAAACCGCATAAGACAAGGTCCTTCACTGAGGCAGCACCCACCCTTGTAGTGGATTCCCCTCGTCCTGGGCACACTTCGGGGACCCAAAGCTACGGCAGTGATGTTGCTGCCATTTCTTTCTCTAACCGACTGAGATTGTTCCTTGTCCCCAGCTCCCCGGGATACCCGACCGCTGGGCCAGGGACTTGATCCCGGGTCGCGCGCCGGGCCTCCGGCAGTCCTGGGCCGAGCAAGGGGCGGCACGGAAACATCAGCGACTGCTTTGACCCCAGCCCCTGGCCCCTGAGAGGGCAGGGATCCAGCGCGTCCAACCTGAGGCGGGAGGGGACAGCCGGGCGCCCCGTTTTTCCCCAGACCCCAACATGGCGTCGACCGCCGCCGCCGCCACTGCCGCCGCCACCGCCCGGGAGGGGGAGGATGACGACTCCTCGCGCCGGAGGAAGCGCTTGGAAAGTTTTCCCTTCGGAGCTGTGGCATAGTACCTACCCGGCCAGACGCCCGGCAGCAATCCGCGAGGATGGAGAGCTTCTCGGTGGCAGGGGATGAGAAGCCGCCGGCGGCAGGCGGCGTCCCCGCTCGCCGCCCTCCCCCGGGGGCTGCACAAGCCCCTCCCCGAGGGTGCAAGGGGCCGCCACAGAGGAGGAGGCGCCGCCGCCACTGATGCTACCGCTACTGCCGCCCGGGTCTAGCACGAAGCCGATCCCGATTCGGACCCGCCGAGCCGGGAGCGCGGCAGGCGGCCGTACGTATGCAGGTGACTCCCAACTGCCGCTCCAGAGACTCCTCCGCCCCCTCCGCCAACACCAACACCTCCTCCTCCTCTAGTCAACTGCGGACTCAACCGCCCCCTCCGCGGCGGCGCGTGCGCGACCTCTTGCGCGCGCACGGACCCAACTGCACACCCACCCAGCCTCTGAGGCGCGCGGAAGGCGGAGCCATCCGTGTAGAACACGCCCACTCTAGGGTCTGGAAAGGGTGGGGTTGGACAACACTAGGAAGGGAGGATACCGACGCCATTTTGGGCAGGGCTTGAGAACTTCGTTCTATTCTGCCCATCTTCCTGACCTGGGAGGTGTCAGAGTCCTTCATTATCACTTCCACCCTTTTCTGGAAGAACCTGATTAACTTTTAACGAAGTCAGATGGAATGAAAGAAAGCCTAGTACCACACTTCATATGTAGAATGTAAAAAGGATGGAAGCCCAATTGGTAGAATGCCACCCCGCTCCTTTGTGCTGAAGAGTGCCTGGCACATTGCAGGCACTTAGCTGAGCAGCGCTGCACTTGGACTCAGGCGGACTTGAAATCAAATCCTGCCTCTGTCATTTACTAGCTGTGTAATTCTGGGCACTTAACTCTACCCCAATTTCCTCATCTGAAAAAAAAAAACCCTGAAAATAATAGCTCCTACCTTCCAAGGTTGATGGGAGGACAAAATGAGGCATTAAAAGTGTTATATAAATGATAGCTATTCGTAGTATAAATATTTTTTGAATTGGGGAGAAAAGAAAGCCTGAGCTCGAGGTAATGTGCTGGGGCCGGGGCTGGGGGGACTGAGGAGGAAGGGGTGAGTGCCTGGCACAGAGTAGATGCTTTATCAATGTTTACTGGTTGACTGGTGTTGGAAGAACCAAGTTATATTTCTATAACCTGAGTGCAAGCCTTAACCTGAACTCTTGCTTCTGGCACTAGGGCTTGCCAAGTCCTTTTCAGGGCTGCTTGCCTGCCTTTGGTGCCCACCTGCCATCCAATCTCACCTGTAGGCACAGTAAGCCACGCGGTAAATCCATCCTAGCTAATGGGCTAAACCTAGCTAGAAAGCTTCCCAGGAAGATGAGGAGTGAAGCAAGGATGCCCATTATCACCACTACCATTCACTAGTGACCAGAACTTCTAGGTATAACAACAGAAGACATTAAAGGAATTAGAATAGGCAATGAGGAAATAAGTTATCACTTTTTGCAGATCATACAAAGGTACACTCAAATGGACCAAACCAGGTTGAGGGTAACCAACAAGCCACTAAGCTGTGGGTGAATTAGATGCACCGTCTATGCCAAGAATGTAAGGACTTCCCCCAGCACAATGGGTAGATGAGAACAACTTGTTTCCATTGCCATAAGCAGGCACTGTGGAGCCCTTGGAACTTGGTCATCCACTGGATTCAGGGTCATCACCAGGAACCTTGGCTTTTGTCTTGCCTAGACTTAGATGACTGGAAGAGAGAGGGAGGCCGATGACTTTGTGTAACTCTGCCTTATTTAAACCCAACTTATGGGGGCAGCTGGGTAGCTCAGTGGATTAAGAGCCAGGCCTAGAGACGGGAGGTCCTAGGTTCAAATCTGACCTCAGACACTTCCCAGTTGTGTGACCCTGGGCAAGTCACTTGACCCCCATTGCCTAGCCCTTACCACTCTTCTGCCTTGGAGCCAATACACAGTATTGACTCCAAAAAGGAAAGTAAGGCTTATTATAAACAAACAAATAAGTCCAACATATATACAAGTCAAGATATCATCCCTATGATATCATTCATCCTCTTTGAAAATGAAGGACAAATAACAACAATCTGAGTTCTAAGACAAAGGTGTCAGACAGTCCTTAGTGCTGTCCCAAAACAGATTAATATGTAATTAGAAACTATTTCACAGGTAAAAGTTGAACATACATATTAGGAGCAGCTGGGTAGATCAGTGGATTGAGAACCAGGCCTAGAAACTATTGGTTCTGAATTCAAATCCAGCCTCAAATACTTCCTAGCTGTCTGACCCTGGGCAAGTCACTTAACCCCGCCCTTACTCTCTCCTGCCTTGGAACAGTATTGATTCTAAGACAAAAGGTAAAGGTTTTTTTTTTTTTTAAGTACATATACATATTAGAATATACAATTGGATCATATAATAGAACTACACATTAATAAGAATTAATGGTTTTCTAAGCCAACATGCAGCAACAGATTCTTATGTACAGGCTGATGGGATGGCCCCATTTCTATTTAAGTTGGATACCACTGCTTTGAGACCCTTCCAGGTCCAGACTTTCTCAATAAATGAAAAATGTTGGCCAGCAAAAAGAAAGGAGGGGCAGCTGGGTAGCTCAGTGGATTGAGAGCCAGGCTGAGAGACTGGAGGTCCTAGGTTCAAATCCGGCCTCAGACACTTCCCAGCTGTGTGACCCTGGGCAAGTCATGTGTAAATAGAATTAGCTCGAGCCCATTAATAGTCAAAAATCTACTCAACCTAGGCATGCTAATGATGTCACCCTAACCTCCCTTAGTGCGGAGGGGAGCCGAGTTACCCACACGTGACAATAAGTAACAAATCAAGAATAAGGGACTGCCCTTTGGGCAGTCCAAATCAATGTAGAGACTGCCATTTGTCCATTTGAATTAGAGGTGGACCACAGGAAGTGATGAAAGACACTATCTCTTTAAGTAAGTTAGTGAACTTCCTGTGGGGGCAGTTGCTAACTCGAACTGGGAGCAGAAGCATCTCCTGAGACCACAGAACGCTTACACTCTATATTGTCACGTGGGTAAGTTAGGCTGACTTCCTTAGCCTAGCTGGGCCAATTCTAAACTCTGCCTATCTGGCTGTTGGGCCTTGTGGCTTACAGCTTCATTTATTTAGCCCCTTAACCTTCTCTCTCAGTCCAGGCCAAGCCTCTCCTTTTCTCTTTATTCCTACTTTTTACCTACCTGATTGTAAATAAACTCTTCAACCCGATGCTGACTTGGGTCTGACTTAATTACGAAATCAACCTGAATTGTTGATTCCTGGCGGCCACACATTTTAATATATATCTATAAATACTTAAATTTTTCTTCTTACAGTCACTTGACCCCCATTGCCTACCCTTACCACTCTTCCACCTATAAGTCAATACACAGAAGTTAAGGGTTTAAAAAATAAAAAAAGAAATAAAAAATAAAAAAAGAAAGGAATCTATTGACAACTAAAAAGGTCAAGGTAGGCTTATGATTGCAGAACTTGTTGGTATTTCTTTTCCCCACATTAATGGAAAACCCAATATTAAAAGCTGGCCCTTTTAGGCCTTTCCCATTTATTGCTTCAGTGAAATAACAAAACCTAAAATTATAGAGTATTTAGAAATAACATGGTACAGTGGGAAGTGCTGAATGTAGAAGAGAAAAAACCTGAGTTTAAATTCAGGCTCTTCTACTTTCCTGTATGGCCTTAAGTAAGCTATTTAATTTAGACCTCAGTTTCTTTTAATTATAAAATGAAGGGATTAGAGAAAAATTCCAGCACTACATTTAAATAATTGGCTTATGCCCCAACCTTGGACTTCACTTGTATAGGGAAATGATTTCTTCTTCCAATCAATGCATATAATTTTGTTCAGTAACATAAGTAACATAAGCTTGCCCAGAGTCACACAGCAACTAATATGTCTCAAGAGTTGGGTTTGAACCCAGTTCTTCTTCCAATATGATATCCATTCAGGACACAGCCACACTGCTTCTAAGTGTTTTATCAACATTATAAAATATTTTCTGACACCATAGAACCTCAACTTTTCCCTACCTGAAAAGTATAATTCCATTTATAATATTCATTGTTAAATCTGGCCAGTGACTTGATTCACTCAACAAGCCTTAAGTAATAGATTCCTTGGAGTAAACACCAAAGAAGTACATAAAAGTACCTCAAGGAATTTACAATTGAGTCAAAAGAGACTAAAATATACACAATTAACTTATTCATGCAATAGCATTTATTAATCTACTATGTGCCAGGCTTTGTGCTAACCTCTGGGTATATAAGGACAAAAACCTTACTCTGAAAGAAATTATATTTTCTTAAAGGAAACAAGCACTCAGAAAAGTAAATACAAAATTCGCTGCGTTGTTGATGATCACCATAGGATTTTGTCTCCAGGCCAAAGAAGTTTCCCTGGAAGTTCCCTCCACCTGTGTACTACTACTCACATTGGAAGCATCCTCCTCCCGGTGACCTCATCTGCTAATTGGATGGTTCCTTCCAGTACCTCCAATTTATTTTATTTTATTTTTTTAATTTTTATTTTGAAAACAACTACTTGAACACATGGGCTGATGGGGACATTATTGGGGATGAAGACACTAAACGATAACTCTAGTCCAACTATCAATAATATGGAATTAGGTCTTAATCAATGATACATGTAAAACCCAGTGGAATCCCCTCGGCCAAGGGGAGTTGGGGGATTGGGGGAGAGGGAAAGAACATGAAACATGCAACTACGGGAAAATATTCAAAATAAAATAGGATGGTCATTTTTATTATGTTAGCTGATCCTACCCATGAGCACTCAATGTTTTTCCAATTGTTTAGATGTAGTTTTAATTGTGTGGAAAAGGTTTCTTAGTTGTGTTCATATAATTCCTGTGTTTGTCTTGGCAGATAGATTCCTAAGTATTTTATATTGTTTAGGGTGATTTTAAATGGAATTTCTCTTTCTAACTCTTGCTGCTGCGATGTGTTGGAGATATATAGAAATGCTGATGATTTATATGCTTTAATTTTGTATCCTGCAACTTTGCTGAAATTATTGATTATTTCCTCTAGCTTTTTAGTTGATTCTTTAGGATTTTTTTTAAGTAGACCATCATATCATCTGCAAAGAGTGATAGCTTAGTCTCCTCACTGCCTATTTTAATACCTTCAATTTCTTTTTCTTCTCTAATTGCAACTGCTAGTGTTTCTAGTACAATGTTGAATAACAGAGGCAGCACCTACAATTTGAAGAAGAAACCCAGACCAAAAATGTCTTCATTCTCTCTCAAGTCTGTACTACTGACACATATCCATTGGACTTTCTCTACCGCACCCACAGGTACTGTCTTCTTTCTTCTCCCTTTCAGTTCCCTCTTCTATGTTGTCTTCCTCCTTTAGAATGTAACCTTCTTATACTTTACAAAGAACGACTGTTAATAATAGCTATTCTCAGCAATACAATGATCCAAAACCATCCCAAAGGACTCATGATTTAAAAATGCCATCTACTTCCAGAGAAAAAAGAACTGTATGAAACCAGACCAAACCAAACCAAACTTTTTTCCTTTAATTTTTTTTCTATTTGAGTTTCCTTCCACAAGTTTTACATGATTGCACGTATAAATATTTCATATGATGGCACATGTAAAATCTAAATGCGATTGATTACCATCTCAGTAGAGGTGGGGGGATTGAGGGGAGGAAGGGAGGGAGAGAATTCAAGACTCAATAGAATTTGAAAAAATGTTGGAAAGTTTTTACATACAATTGGGGGAATAAGTTAAATTAAAAATAAAAGAATGTAAGCTTCTTGAGGATTAGGGACTCTGCTTTTATTTGCATTCCCATCACTCAATGAAGTGCCAGGAATACAGTAACCACTTAATAAATAAATGTTTGTTGATTGACTGACAAAAGTAAATACAAAGCAATTAGTAGGGATCAGAATAGTCTCCTATAGAAGGGGGCACACGTTGAGCCTTTGAAGAAGCTAAGGATTCCAAGAGATAGAGATGAAAGTGTAGTTCAGGGCAAGAATAAAAGTACTCAGGATATAATGAATAGGTCACTTTGGTTGGAATATAAAATATAGGAAGGGAGTAATGTAAAGGAAGAGGTAAACTGGAGCCAGAATGTGAAGGATTTTTAAATGCCAAACAGAGGGGTTTTTGTTTTTGTTTTTTAATCCTAGATCTAAGAGAGAACTGGGAATGTTTCTTGAACACTGGAGTGAAGCCATCAGACCTCTGCTTTCAGAATATCCATTTGACAGCTTTGTGGCTAATGGGTTAGTAAAGAGGAGAAACTGAAAGCAAGAAGGCCAGTTAGGAGGCTATTGAAATAGTCCATGGAACCAGAGTTAAATAAGTGGAAGTGGAGATACATACAAGATATTATGAAGGTAGAATTAACAGGACATGATGATCACAATAATAATAATAGATAATATTTATATAGAGCTTGCTATGTGTCGGGCACTATGCTACACGCTTTACAATTATTATCTTGTTTGATCTTCACATTATCCCCATTTTACAGATGAGGAATCTGGGACAAATAGCAGTTATTTACCAGACATCACATAACTAGTAAATATCCAAGGTCAAATTTGAACTCAATCCTTCCTAACTCCAGGATGGGCCACACTGTGTAAATGGAATTAGCTCTAGCCCATTCATAGTCAAACTCTACTTACCCTAGGCATAGAGATGATGTCATCCCCACCTCCCTCAGTGGGGAGGGGGATGAGTTACCCACACGTGACAATAAGTGACAAATCAAGAACAAGGGACGGCCCTTTGGGCAGTCCAAAATCAGTACAGAGGCTGCCATTTGTCCACTTGAATTAGAGGTGGACCCCCAAGGAGTGACAAAAGACACTGTCTCTTTAAGTTTGTTGGTTACTTGTGTGTGTGGGAGGGGGGGAGGGGGGAAGGCAGTTCCCGTCTTGAACTGGGTGCTAAAGAATCTTGGCTGAGACCTCAGGCTGCTCCTACTCTGAATGGTCACGTGGGTAAGTTAGGCTGACTACCTTGGCGTTTCCAAACTCTGCCTTAAGTAGTAGGCTTATAGCCTCTCTGATTGCTAAGGTCTTGTGGCTTGTAGCCTAGTTTATTTAGCCTTTTAACTCTCTCTCCGGCCAGGCCTCTCCAGGTCTGGACTATCCTCTCCCTCTCTCTATTTCCCTACCTTTTACCTTCCTAGTTGTAAATAAACTACCTTAAACTGGATTCTGACTTGGGTCTATTTAATTATGGAATCAATCTGAATTGTTGATTCCTGGCGGCCACACTTTAAATATAAATCTATAAAATACCTAAAATCTCCCTCTTACAACACTATGGGTTAAAAGATAGAAACTGAAAATCAAAGGTGATCCCAAGGTTTTGAACTTGATTGTTGTCCTTCATACTTGAGGAAAACTGAAGTGATATTAATTTTTTAAGCCCTTTCTCTTTGTCTTAGAATCAAAAAGTATTGGTTCCCAGGCAAAAGAGCAGAAAGGTCTAGGCAATTGGGGTTAAGTGACTTGCCCAGGATCACACAGCTAGAAAGTATTAAGACCATATCTGAACCCAGAATCTCCCATCTCCAGGCCTGACTCTATCCACTGAGCCACCCAGCTGCCTCATAGATGTTGCTTTTGATTCATGCATAAATTGTGTTTAATGGAGGAAGAAATTGTCTGACCAATCTCTAGGAGCTCCACACCTCCTTCAGTCACTTTCATGGCTACTGGAACAAATTGCACTCATTCACCCATTCTGCTAAGAGAAGTCTTCACATGCCAGTAGACACTCACCTAACTATCAAGTTTGAAGCCTGTCAGTTCCTCTCAACCTAGTTTAACCCACCCGCCAAGATGTTTTGCTAGGATGTGACCATTGTACATGCTACAGCTTCTTGGAGGCACAGACAAGAGCTCGGTAGCAGGTGGACACCAAAATAGGATAAGCAGCCCTGAAAAGGGCTCGAAAAGCCCTCATACCAGAGGTACCTGGTAATTGGAAAGATAGTAGAATCATAAAAAAGAAATAAGGAAGTTAGGGAGAGAGGTGGCTGTGGGGAGAATAATGAGTTTTCTTTTGGATGTGTAGAGTTTGAGACTCAATTCAATAATGTGCTAAGCACTGGAGATACAAATAAGAAAAAACAGTTTTTACCCTCAGAGGGCTTACAATCTAATGGGGAAAGACAACACATGAAAGGAAGCTGGAAAGGGAGGTAGTGATCCACCATGGGACAGAATATTCCTGGAATTCAAGCCAAACAGAGTTACTGATGGAAAAATGGAGAAGGAGTTAGAAAGTTTAGATCCCAGCTTTGAGAGGAATTTAGTGCTCTACCCTTCAGCCCTTTGGTCAGAGGGGAGGGCAGCCTGAAGGAACTGAGAATCAGTAGATCAGCCCAATGATGAGATTTCAGATTATCAGTTTATCCTGGGTAGAGCATGATGTTCCTGGAGTTCCAACCCAGCAAACCTGCTGATGGAAAGTGGAGAGGTTGCCTTCAGTAAACCTTCAGGACATCCAATTAGAATTATAGGGATAGAGATGGATGAGGCCTGGTTGATTTGCTTACAATCCAATTGTTAGCCCTAGATGAGGGAGGAGGAAAAAGAAAAATCACAGACTATTAGAGGTAGAAGGGAATTTAGAGATTATCTAATCCAACCAAGATTGTATAGTAGCTGAACTGGGAAGTGAGTTCTAGAATCCCTTGACTTTTGATCTAATGCACTTCCCATTCTACTATGCTGCTTATTAATGCTTAGTGATCTACAATGTACACACACTATTATTGTTTGTCATTCCTTTTCAAAGAGGGCCAATGACATCCCAGGTGATATTTTTTGACTTGAGCATAAAGTGAGCCATAGTTGCATAAAGCTATCATATCAGTCTTACTCTCCCAGAGTCATTGAAGTCCAATAGCAAGACAAAAATCAAGATGTTGGTGATGGCTCAGGATGCAGGGGATGACTTGGCTTCTTTTAATGGCTTTTCATGTCCAAGTTCTAAGTGCTCCACAGTGCCTGCTTTAGCCACCTTCATGGCCATTGGAACAAATTGTTCTCATTTACCCATTACATTGGGGGAAGTCTTCACATGCTTGAAGTAGACATCCCTCCCTGGCTCATCTCAACCTGTTTTAACCCATCTGCCAAGATGGCTTACCTGGGTATGGCCACCATGCATACTATGGCTTCTTGGAGCCACAGGTGGTGAATTGGGTGATAGGTAGACACAAAAGATAGGAGAGCCACCCTAAAAAGGGTTCAACCAGCCCTCAAATTAGAGGTGTTAGTCCTCCCTGAACACTCCATGCACCCCAGTGTAAGGAGAATAGTGTATATACCCCTTTAGTGTAAGTACACTAAAGGAACTTTAATGATATCTTGGTATAAGTTTTATTGTAATATAATCAGCCCCTAATTTTATAAAGCCATATTTTTATATTTAATCTCTGTCTCAAGGCCTATTTTTATGGGGCCCTTTCCTTATTGGTGGAGAAGAAGACATTGCCCTACATGAGAGACTGGGCAGAGTCGGTGAGAACTAAGAAAGCTTTAGCCTTCCCCAGTCCCTCCTAAGACTCTCTCATCTTCTTTGAGCATTGAGAGAAAATATGGAAGAGGCTAACTCCACTTCAGGCTGCTAAAGGAAAGACTCTAAAAAGTCATGAGTGAAGCTGGCAATCTCTATCATGTCCAGAGATTTCTCCTTGGATGAGGTCTAGGACACTCTCTTTTAGTTATGATGAGTTTTCTCATTCCCAATGGGAGAACTCCATCACACTGTATTGTCTGGTATATTTATTATTGTTCCATCATTTTTCAGTCATGTTCAACTCTTCATGACCCTATTTGGGTAATGAAGATACTACAATGGCTTGCCATTTCCTTTTCAAGATCATTTTACCAATGAGAAAACTGAGGCAAACAGGGTGAAGTGATTTGCCATTGGTCACATAACTTGTAAGTGTCTGAGGCCAAACTGAAATTCAGGAAGATGAGTCTTCCTGACTCCCAGCCTAGAGTCAGGAACTCTATCAACTGTGCCACCTAGCTTCCCCATCTGGTATATATTCTTCTAGAAATATCTTCTCTGTTTATTGTTTTGTTATGATTTGAATAAATAAGTTTCTTAGCTATTTGCTTGCTATATGTGTCATTATGGAGCTGGTATTTAGTAGGAAAGAAGTTAAGTCTTGGATATAGAACTTGGGGTCCCCTTTCTCCCTAAAACTAACAAAATGACCAGAGGTTAGCTCAAACCTGATCATATCCCCTAGATGAGCAATATTTGAGGAAGCAAATAAATATAATTCTAGCCTACTATGTTTTTTCTCTGAGGAACCTTAGCCCTAGCCTTCTGCTTATCCTCTTGGCTTATCTCTCTCTCGGAGAAGGGTCAAGGAGAAGAGGTTATTGGTATCTATTCTGCCTCCCTTCAAATCACTCAAGGACATCCCTCTTGATATACATAGGCTTCTTTCTAAAAATAGGCCCCCACCTCCTGTCTTCATATATATTGGGTTTTCTGAAATGTATGACAAATCTAAGATAACAAATTGTATATAGTAAGTCAGTGCTGAAAAATGTAGAATCATATAGTCAGAAAAGACTTCTTTGAGAAGCTATTTAAACCAGGCCCTAAAAGACAATAAAAATGGACTGGAGATAAGAGAAATGGGTGGTAAAAAAAAAAGTGATAGGTATTCTAGATGAGCAAATGACAAGCAATAATTTTTTCCTCTGTCTTATATGCTCTTGAAATATACTGTCTGTACTAGTCATATAATATTGTAATCATTCATTCATGTCAGTCAGTACTTATTAAAGGCCTCTAAGTGCCAGGCACCATAGTAAGTACTAGAGATGCAAAGAAGCAGCTAATTTCCTTTCTTTTTTTTTTTAATTTTATTTTTATTGTCATGTAAAATCCACTTCCATATTGGTCATTGTTGTAAGAGCAAACTCATACATAACCAAAACCTTAAAATAAAACCATAAATGCACTGATGTGAAAGATGACTCCAACAATTCTTTCTCTACAGTTGGATAATATTCCCTCTCATGTCTTTCTACTGTCCCAGATCTGTACATTGCAGAGAGTAGTCAAATTTTCACAAATAATCATTGTAGAGTATTGCTATTATTATGTACAATATCCTCCTAGTTCTGCTTATTTCATTCTGCATCAGTTCCTGCAGATCATTCCAGCTTTTTCTGAAATCATCTTCCTTATTTCTTATAGCGCAATAGTATGTGTAGCCATTTTCTGCAAGTGACCATTTTCTGCAAGGAGCATCAACATGGAGTTCAGAGTTTGGAACCCCAAAGAAACCAGGAGACAGATGAGAGAGTTAAGAACACCACTATAAAAGGAGGTGAACCCCAGGCAAACCAACTCACTCCTGAGTTTGGGTGAAGGGTGGAAGGGAGGTTCTGGGTAGGACTCCATTGAACCCTAGTTATCCTCACCAAGATTGTGATTGCCTGATCCACATTGCGTACCTGCCAAAATAAATAAATAAATGAATGAATAACCAAGGACCTCCTGTCTCCAGGCCTGAATCTCAATCCACTGAGCTACCCAGCTGCCCCCATCCCATAAATTTTTGTATGTTGTCTCCTCATTGTCATTTTCATTAATAAAATTACTGATTGCATCTATAATTTGTTCTTTTACCCACCCCTTTTTTAGCATTAGATTATTTAGTTTCAATTTTTTTATTTGTCTTTCCATAGAGCCTTATTAATTGTGATTTTTATTGTGTTATGATATGAAAAAGGTGCATTTATTATTTCTGCTTTTCTGCATTTGGTTGTGAAGTTTTATGCCCTAAAACATGGTCAATTGTTGTGTAAAAGCTGTGTACTAAAAGAAAGTCCATTCCATTCTATTCCCATTCAGTTTTCTTCAGAAATCTATTCTAACTTTTCTAAGATTTCATTCAATTCCTTTACTTTTTTCTTGTTTATTTTTTGGTTTGGTTTATTTAGATCTGAAAGGGGGAAAGTTGAGGACCCCTCTAGTATAATTTAGCTATTTCCTCCTGCAGTTCATTTATTTTCTCCTTTAAAAATTTAGATATATACCATTTAGTGCACATATGTTTATTATTGATATTACTTCATTGTTTACAGTACCTTTTAGCAAGATGTAATTTCCTTCCTTATCTATTTTAATCAGATCTATTTTTGCTTTAGCTTTGTATGAGATTATGATTGCTACTCCTGCTTTTTTTTTTTACTTCAGATGATGCACAATAAATTGCGCTCTAGTCCCTTACCTTTACTCTGTGCTTGTCATCTTCCCTCAAATGTGTTTCTTGTAAACTACATCTCATAGGATTCTGGTTTTTAATCCATTCTGCTATCTGCTTCCATTTTATGGGTGAGTTCATCCCATTCACATTCACAATTGTGAGTATCAACATTGTATTCCCTTGCATCTTATTTTCCCCTTTTGATCATGCTCTTGTTCCTTTTATTCTGTCCCTCCTCACAGATGTTTTGCTTTTTATCACCCCTGTCCTACTTCTCCCTCCCTCCTATTCCTCTGCCCTTGTATTATTGCCCTTCTACTTCTCTATAAGGTAAGATAGGATTCTATACCCTAATGAGTATTGTTGTTATTCCCTCCCTGAGCTAGTTACAATGAGAGTAAAGTTTAAGCATTGCCCATCACCATCGTCATCCTCCCCTCCAGTGAAATAGTTTTCACACCTCTTTAAGTGGGATAATTTGCCCCACTCTATCTCCCCCTTCCCTTTTTCTCTCAGTACAACCATTTTTTCACCCACTGATTTTTTTTTGCATATTATACTATCCTAATCAACCTATTCCCACACCTTCTGTCTATGTGTATACTCCTTCTAACTGCTTTAATACTGATAAAAAAATTTTGACCTGAGTGAATCCCTTAAGTTTTCCCTTTCTTATTTACCTTTATAGGTTTCTCTTAGATTGTGTGTTTGAACATCAAATTTTCTGTTTAGGCCTGGTCTTTTCATCAGGAATGCTTAGAAATCCTCTATTTTATTGAATGATCATTTTTCCCCTTTCAAAAATATACTCAGTTTTGCTGGCTAGGTGATTCTGGGTTGTAAACCTAGATATTTTGCCTTCCAGAATATCATATTCCATACCTTCCAATCCTTTAATTTGGAATGTGTAAAGTAAAATACCTCCATCCAATAGCACTCCAGTGGTGGAACATAGGTATCACAGAATAACATCATATATAATAGCCTGATGCTAGCATTTTCTGGAATCCTCTGGCATCAGCATGAATGTCAATTAACATGGCCATGGAGGTGGAGTATACTGGGGTTTAAAAACTAGGGCAGGAAGCTGAGTATCAATCTTAGCTTCTATACCTTCCACAGGGCTGGATTTTTCTCTTAGAGCTGCTCCTTATTTCATCATGCCACTTCTGACAAATAGCAGCATGGCTTGAGCCAGTTAAATGAAGTATTGGTTTCTAGTAAAGCTGAAATCTAACTCTCTCTCTCTCTCTCTCCCTTTCTCTCCACTCTCTTTAGTAATAAATGCTTATAAATCTGGTAAATAGTCTCCAGATTCATTTTTTTTTTTTTTGGTAACAGGAGGCTGCTAAATCCTATGTAATCCTGACAGTAGCTCCATAGTATTTGAATTGGTTTTTTTCTAGCTGCTTGAAGTATTTTCTCCTTTGCTTAGGGGCTCTTGAATTTAGCTATAATATTCCTAGGAGTTGTCACTTAGAGATTTCTTTCTGTAGGTGATATGTGGATTCTTTCAATCTCTATTTTACTTTCTTGTTCAAAAATATCAGGGCAGTTTTCTTTGATAATTTCTTGTATTATGATGTCTAGGCTTTTTTTTCCTCATGGCTTTTAGGTAGTCCAATAATTCTTAAATTGTCTCTCCTGGATCTACATTCCAGGTCAGTTGTTTCAATGATACATTGCACATTTTCTTCTGCTTTTTTGTTCTTTTGATCTCATTTTATTGTTTCTTTATGTCTCATGAAGTCATTAGCTTCTAGTTGCCCACTTCTGATTTTTAAGAAATGATTTTCGTCCATGAGTTTTGAGCCTCCTTTTTCACTTGGCCCATCTCTTCTTGCATTGCTTTCATTTCTCATCCCAATTTTTCCTCTGTTTCTCTTAACTGACTTTTGAAATCCTTTTTGAGCTCTTCCAGAATCTGAGTTCAATTCATAATTTCTTTGAAGCTTTGCAGGTATTTGTATTACTTGCACTGTCCCCTTTTGTGTCTGTACCTTACTCTTTGGTTCCCTAAAAGTTTTCTAAGATTAGGCAAGGGTTTTTTATGTTTTCTCATTTTCCCAGGCTTTTTCTTGACTTTCACTTTTATTTTCAAAGTAGGCTCTGTTTTCAGAGAGGATAGAGCACTTTCTTAACTTTCAGTTCTTCCTCAATGCTACTCTTAGCTTTATTTCTGGGTTTCTGCAAATTTCAATTCTTCCAAGATGGTATGATGGCCTGTAGGTTGGGAGCTCTGAGAGCCCTCTCCCACTGCTGATTCAATTATCCCCTGAAGTTGTTGATGGCTCAAATTCTAACCTCAGACTTGGATGGGAACTTCTGATCTCAATCTGGGCTTGATCATGTCAGGCACACTGTGAACTGCCTTGCCCTGGGGCTCCACCTTGAGGTTTGATAAGGACTAGCTAGGTCTGGGCTCCCAAAAGTCAATACCTTGGGGACTGTCTTAGCTGGGTATGGTGGGGGGGGGGCGGTTAACTCTGGCTTTAAACTGACTCAGAGTGCTGTACAAACTGTCTCCAACTGGGGCCCATGCCCTCACTACAAGCTTGGGGTGGGGCTCCTGGCCTCACTCTGGGCTTACACAGATCAGGTATGCAGCACAAACTGCCTCAGGCTGGAATTCCAGACCTTACTGCAATTTTGGTTGTGTGATAATGAGATTAAACCTACCCTGACCATCTTTAGATTTAATCACCAAAGGTGAAAACATCACCACAATTCACAAGTTAGGAAGTCTCTGACCCACATGTGCAAGAGTGGGGAATCAGAATTGACTGACTGCCCTCTGGGCAGCCCTAAGCAAAGTGTCTGTTGTGATTGGGCATGTAAACTAAGAGGAAGGCACAGGAAGTGATGAAAAAGAAGCACCTTTAAAAGGGAGTGACAACTTCCTGTAGGGGCTTGTTAGTTTTCCTGGAGTTGGAGCTTGTGTTGGAGACACTGATTGCTGGACCTGAGACCTGGGACCCTGAGACCTTGGTGAGACTGTTCTTAAATCTTTCCCTTAGAACTATATATGGTGAGTGAAGAAGGCTGACTACCTTAGACTCCCTAGAGGTACTAGCCTCCTGGAGGCTCTCCCTTGATTGAGAGAAGCCCTCATGGCTAACCCCTTGTTAATTGACTTTAGACTCTCTTTCTAGGACCTCTTGTGCCTTGCCAGAGTAAAGCCAGGGACTGAGTACATAGTCTAGTTCTTGAAGCTATATCTCTTACTCTACCCTCTTCTCATCTCTCTACTTCTACTCTCTCTCCTATATTTTATAAATGCATTACTAAAATCATTTTTAGAATTGATATTTATTCAATTCTTGGTGACCACTCATTTCAATATTTAAAACAAAAGCAAAAATCTGCCCTTTTCCCTTTTATAGTTGGAACTTTAAGGAATGTGTGTTAGATGGTCCTGCTATTGGTTCAGGTAGGATCTCAGGGTATGAGTGTTGGCTTGGGCCCAGATTCAAAACCTGGAACCAAAGATGGGGGGTGGAGGGGAGGGAGGGAGCTTGCTATTGGCTTGTACCTTACTCCTTGTTGTAGCCTCCTACTGGTTGTGCTCCCCTCTCGCCCCAGTAACTCAGATACTCTCTGCCTACCTTTCAAGTTGTTCCCTGCATGAAAGTTGCTTCACTTTATCTCCTTGTTGGTTCTTTCACTCCAGTATTCATTTTGTGATATTATTTTAAGATTTTTTGGAAAGCATTTTCATAGTGGTTTTGAGCTTTCTCTGCTTCTTCTCTACTTTACCATCTTGACTCTACCTCTCCAGGAGCTAACTCCAGGAGCTATGCTGTATGGCAGGATGACATACAAACATTATATATAAAGCTGGATTGTCTCTCATAACCTTGTAGATAGAGAGAAAATCAGAACTTCATAACTGATGCCAAGGAATAAGTGGGAAAGGAGCCAAAGCTCCAAGACTGCTAGTGTCAGAGACAGAGAAGATAGCAATGCCCTTTATTGATATGGGAGAAATGGGGGAGGATGTCTGTTTGGAGGAAATAAAGGACAGTACAGGGAAAGAGCACTCATTCTAAAGTCAAAGAACCTGTGTTCAAATTCCACCTCTGACACTGCCTGTGGTCTGGTCCAAAATATCTGAACTAGCCTGCCTCTAAGGTCCATTCCACCTCTAGAGCTTTGAACTTTGGTTTTAAACAAGCTTCAGGATATGGCAGAACCATAGGAAAATTTATTTTAAAATTCCAACTCCCTAGTAACTCCTTTATCATTCTATTCTTCTTAAGTAAGGCAAAACATTGATAACCTAAGGAAGCCTAAACAAGAGTTGCCAAGATAGAGTTAATTCAGTTTCTGAACAGCTGGCCAAAAGTTGAAAACGATTTGTCAGAGATGACAAAGGTGAAGAGGTCCCCAGTTATAAAGACTTTAAATTCAAGATTTCTGCATGGCCTCAGGGCAGTTATAGGAGTTGTCTTCTCATATTATTTTTGTTGTTCATTGGTTTCAGTTGTGTCTCTTTGTAACTGTGATAATGAGATTAAATCTACCTTGCCCATTCTTAAATCTAATCATCAAAAGTGTAAACAACTCCATTTAACTCTCAAGTGGGGAGATCTGTGACCCACGTGTGCAAGAATGGGAGATGACAAATCAGAATTAACTGACTGCCCCCTAGGCAGTCCTAAAAAAAACATCTGTTGTGATTGGACACATAAACTAAGAGGAAGGCACAGGAAGTGACAAAAGAAATAGCCTGGATAAATTGAAAGAACATCCAGTGCTCTTGGCTCTTGGCTGCTTGCTTCTTCTTGTGGTGGGTAACTAGGACCTGGAGGAGCTTCAACCACTAGCTGAGATCTTGGACTAAGTGAGCCTGCTGTTAATCTCTCCCTTGGAATTACACATGGTGAGTATAAAGACTAAATCTTCCTGGACTTCTCTAAAGAAACTTCTCTTTCAAAAGAGACTCTGTGACTGAAGCTTCTGCTTCATTCATCTCCAGCTCTCCAGCCCTCTGGCCCTCCAGCCTTGGACTCAAGGCTGAGCTTCCCCCGACTAAGGATTAATTAGATCTGCCTGGGTTGAACAAGGAGGCCGGAGCAAATTACTTAGTGTGTTAGATTATTTATCCTATCCTATCCTCTCTCTAATTTTATTATTTTATCTTCCTCTTCTCATTTGTAAATAAACTTCCATAAAAGTCATTTTGACTTGAGGTTATTCTTTAATTGGGGGTTGACAATTATTCAATTCTCTGGCGACAAAACCTTTTAATATTCACCCAACCAAAACCCCTTTTTACCCCTTCCATGACTCCAGTTGGGGTTTTCTTAGCAAAGGTACTAAATTGGTCTGCCATTTCCTTCTTCAACTCATAGATGAAGAAACTGAGGCAAATAAGGTTAAGTAACTTGTCCAGGACCACATAGCTACTAAGGGTCTGGCAAGATTTGAATTCAGGAAGGTAAGACTTCTTGACCCCAAGCTCAGCATTCTGTCAACTCTGCCACCTAGCTGCCCTACCATACTCTACCTGTGTCATAAAAAGATAGATACTTTATCTGTGTATTTACATTCAGGGCATACCTATCTTTATCATATCTGTATTTTTTGGCTAGCTTATGTACCTCCACATTAGAGGCAGGATGGTAGAGTAGAAAAAGAGCCTCTTGCAGACGGGAGACATACATTTGAATCCTGTCTCCTACTAGCTAAAGGGTCTATGGAGAAATCATTTCATCTCTAAGCCTCATTTTCCTTATATAGAAAGAATACTTGCACAGAAAAGTAATTTAGTATATGCTGGATAAATAGTTCACCTCTGAGTCAAAACAAAAAACACTTAAGAATATATTTTGACTCTGACATACTAGCCACATGTTCATTTCAGGGCCTAGACAACTGACTAAACTATAAATCACAACAGAGTTCCAGATCATCAGGGAAATTAAGGTTCTAAGTTATCTAACCTAATGAGTTCTGAGAGATTCCTTTGGTTGTTGCTATTGTTTAGTCACTTTGTCATATCTAACTCCTCATGAGGTTTTCTTGGCAAAGACACTAGAATGTTTTGACATTTCCTTTTCTAGTTCATTTTATAGATGAGGAAACTGAGTCAAACAGTGTTAAATGATTTGCCCAGAGGCCATATTTGAACTCAGGTCTTCTTGATTTCAGGCCTGGGGCTATCCACATCCTATCCATAGGCACCCAACCCAGCTGCCTAAGAGTTAACTACCTTGTTATATAATAAAATAAATATATATAATATATATAATATATAAAATATATAACTACCTTGTTAAATAACAAAATTATTTGAGCAGGTTTGTTATAGGAGGAAAATATTTTGTAAACCTTAATGTACAAGTTATTTGGAGACAGAGCCAAGATTGGTAGAGTACAGGCTGGGACCCAGATGAACTATCCCATTATGTCCCCTACAAACAACTTTAAAATAATTTCTCATATCAAATTTTTGAGCAGCAGAGCCAAAAAAAAAAAAAAAGGTCAGAAGGAGACATCTTTCCAGCCTTAGATTGGGAATTTTTAAGGAGAAGTTTATAAAACTGGGGTGGGCAAATTCCCAAAGCTCAGCAGGATCACCAATAGTGGGCCTTAGAGGAAGCCATGACAACAGCACCAGCTTTAGGAGTTCTCAAACTAGAGACAATAAAGGGATAGGACAAGTGATGGAGTACAATTGTGGTATAAGAAGTAATGAGGGGAGTGGTTTCAAAAAAATGGCAAGACCTATATGAACTAATGCAAAGTGTAGCAAGAAAACCTAGGAAATCATTGTGCACAGCAACAACAATACTGAATTAATGATCAATGGTGAAAAACTTGACTACTCTAATCAATATAGTGATCCAAGAGAATGCCAAAGGATTTATGATGAAAAAATATTATCCATTTCCAGAGAGAAAACTGATGAACTCTGAGTGCAAATTAAGGTATAATTTCCTCGCTTTCTTTTTTTATTTCACATACATAATTGCTATGATATGACTTGCCTTCTTCATGATAGGAAAGATATGGGAGAAAGGGTGAGAATTAGGAACTGAAAAAAAATTTTTTTCAGAAAAGAATGTTAAAAATAAATAAAATCCTTAAAAAAGATGACTATGATCCGAAGCAATTCCAAAGAAGATGAAAAATGCTATCCACCTCCAGAGAAAGAATTGATGGATCCTGAATTCATATTGAAACATACTTTTTTTTACTTTCTTTATTTTTCTCCTTTTTTTGTCAGTGTTTTCTTTTGCAAAATAGTTAATATAGAAATATGTTTTGTATGACTTGATATATACATATTCTGTAATAATTAGAATTTTCTTGGAGACTGTATATTAAATTACAATTATTCATTAGTAAAAGTTAGAAAGATAAAGAAAGAAAAAGTCACCTGGTCAGCCTAACTACAAAAATATCTCTAAGCTGTGCTACACTTCTTCAACACAAGGAGATATAAGCAGCTGCAGGCCAGATAAGATGCCTGTCTAGGAGAGAGAGGAGCTCTAGTCTGGGAAGAAAAAAAAGAGCCTTCTCTCTTGCTTCTCCCATTGGCTTATAAAGCTAATCTTTTCCTTCTTCTTAGAGTCTCTAATTGGCCATGCTTTACTTCTGACCCCATCCTAGAGTCCTAAATTTCAGACCCATTCACCAATGGGGACTTCCCTAGTCAGGAACTGAACTGCCATGTGACAATCCAGTCACATGACTCAAAATGGTGTCCTACCTAATGAGGTGAGTCTGCTAGAATAGGGGTACACTTTAAATTACATTCACACAAATTAATATCAAATTGCTTGCCTTCTCAAGGAAAGAGGAAAGGCAGAAGGTAAATAATTTGGAACTCAAAAATTTTTAAAGTGAATGTTAAACATTTTTTATATATAATTGGTAAATTAAAATATATTTTAAAAAGAAAAGAAAGAAATGAGTTATTAAGAAATTTGTACTCAGAAAAATGAAAAAGAACCAACCCAAAGTCTGTTGGGCTGCATCTGCATACAACCATGTTACCAAGTGATTATTATAAATTGATTTGTAACCCCAATAATAGCTACTTAGTGTAATGAAAAAGATGCAAGAGAGAGGTTTTTGCTCTTCCGGGGGGGGGGGGGGGGAGGCGCAACTGAAAACTTCTGGCAGTTGAGCCTTAGAATTCTGAGAAAGTTCAGTTGGTCCCTGGAGCTTGAGCAGAGCGCAAGGACTAACCAGAGCTCTGCTTGACTTTCAGTTTGCTTTGGCTTGTGTCTTGTCTTTGGATAATTTGAACCTGGCTAATTTCTCTGGACCTCTCCCTGACCTTCTCCATATTACTTGCCTGTTTTCCCAGGGCTCTGGGAGGCAGGGTGGCTTTTGGGTTTTAGTGTGAAGACTTTGTGGGTTTAGTTTTCCCCAATAGGCAAGTAGGACATCCTTGAATTCACACTATCCCTTTAGTATATCCTCTACCTTAAAAGCAGCTAAATCTTCCCAGGCTGAGAGAGCAGGTTCTCTCTCAGTCTAACCCATTCCTGTGACTCTCCCCCACCTGGAGTTTCTCCCTAGCAGTTGTCAGAAATCCCAATCCCCTCTCTCCTCCCAGACCACCCTGAAACATTAATAAACCCTTGGTTACCTAATTAGACCCTCTGGAGAATCTTTGTGTTGAAGAAACTAGGCAAAGGTAAAGGGGAAAGAATAATTCTCTTTTATTTCCTGAGGGAAACTAGAGGCATCCACCTTGGGAGGAAGTAGTTGCCCAACACTTCCTCCTGAATCCCTTCAGTTTCATTGACAGGGAGGAGCCTTGTGGTTCCTCCTTTGAGGACTTGAGAAATTGACAAGAAAGCCCTCAAGTCAGATTCAAACCACTTCTGACTGGCCCTATTCCTTGTGTCTGTAAAAGTATCTTTCCTGCCTGGAACGGTTCAGCCTATTTCCCCCCAGTGTCTTCTGTCTCTGACCTGAGTGTCTAGTCTGTGTCAGCTGCCTCTCCTGAACACCTCACCCTGTACCCTTACCATCCTAATACTGCCTTGTCCATTTCTCCCTAAACTCAGCCATCCCTTTCATTCCTCTCCTGTTACCTCAATCACCTTTTACCCTCTATCACTCAGCAAGGGAAGTAGATCACCCTGTATCACATAATCCCAGGATTGTCTCTGCTGCCTCAATTACTCTATCAAGGAAACTGCTAGGATGTTCCTCTTCTCCCTGTCTTAATTTTTCAAATTTTTGCCATGAATTTGGCCTTTTTCCATGGATTCTCATTGCTTCTAATAGATCAGTTATACATTGGATCAGGTACCCAAGGTTGGCATGTTGGGTAAAATCTAAATCTTGATAGACTAATGCGGCTGTTAAATTTGGGTTTGTCCTCGTTTCATTTAGGAATTTTTCCTTTTCTGAGGAAGAGTAAAATTCCCCTAAAAGAAATTCCATGTCATCGAAACTGGGATTAAATAGTGTGAACACCCTCTTTAATTCTTTTATGCTTTTGAAAGGATTTTCAAAAAATTTTGGGAAACGCCTCTTTAGCACTTCCATGTCACTAGGGGTGAATGCTTTGTATGTTTTTACATGTACCACACCTTCCCCAGGCTGCACAATGGTTCTGTCTATAATTGGTAAAAGAGAGACTATGGAATTTGTGGATGTTTAGTTGTTATTGGGCTTTGATTTGTTAGAGGGATTATTTCCTAGGTATTTGGATTCCACAATCTCTAGCTGGAGAATTGTGTGCTTGTCCAGTTCCTTTCCTTCCCTTATCAGTTTCAATACTTGGAATAGTAGTCTGATGTTATCTACTACTTCCCCAGAATCAGTAACTTTCTTTTGTGAAGTAAAAGTAAAAGTACAATAAATACAAGATAACCAGAAGAGGTTCCAGTGCATCAGTGGAAACCTAGGGTACAGTGGGAAAAGCACTGGCTTAGGAGACAAAGGACCTGACTTCAAATTCCTTTGTGACCTTAAGCAAGTTATAACCTCACTAGGCCTCAATTTCTTCAACTACAAGTAAAACTAAAACACTGGACCAGGTTTCTGATCTGTGAGCCCTACCAGATTTTGATTTTTATCCTAAAATCTAAAATGTTACTAGGACTCCTCTCTTAAAAATCCACTCTCCAAAAAGACCCAGTTTAGAGATAAATGTTAAATATTTTTCTATAGCCCAGATACTCACATCTATGAATAAAAGTGAAATCAACTTAGTCTTCTTCAAGGCAATAAGAAGTGGGCACTGGCAAAGGTCATGGTTGGATACTTTTGAATGACATTTAAAAACGGAAAACTGTGGTTATCTTAATCACTATATTCTGCCAGCAACTCTGGCATATCCACATTTGCTAGAGCCCTCTGTATGCATAAGATGTAGAACAGATGTTGTACATGTCAAAGAAATTCTTTTGTAAGAATTATTTGAATAAAACACCCCAACACTACCAAATGTAGCATTATTCATTTTCTACTAAAATAATCACTTGAAGTAAGAAGCTACTGATTTTCCTATGAAAATAAATCCTTGCCCAGTTCTGTCAAGGAACCTCATATTCAGTTCTGAGACGTTTTGTGAAACATTTCCTGATACTGGATATAGAACATAGTCCTTGAACATTTGGGATTCAAGTTTTAGAGGTCAATTGTAGAGCAGTTTGGGGACAAAAATATAAACTTATTTTCCTAAAGCTTTAATTAAATATTTATTAAACTACTATTTTAGCACATTTCCTAAAGCTATTTATTTGAAATCAAATTGTAATTTTAAAAATTTATCAGTTTGTCTGTATAAAACTTAATTAAAAAAAACTTAAAGCCTCCTGGAAGAAATGAGTCCTTTGGTCTTATGAAATTCTACCATGTGAACCTGTGGGATATGCAAGAATCCTATTAATTGTTTCCAACCAGTGCTCTGGCATTTTGTCTTATCTAAGTTCTATAAACAAGGCACTATAAATCCTACTGGAGACTTTCTTAACATTTGAAACTCAGAAAAACTAAAATTTTTATGTTTAACTTTCTTGTCAAAAGTATAAGGATTATTAGTATTAACTATATTTCACTTCTAAATATAACTACTGGAACCAAAAAGGGCACTAAATGTTTGGTTTCAACTATAAGATTTTTCTGAACTATTTTCAGGAGTTATTATTATAGCCCGCAGAGGAAGAAGAAAACAAAATTAAGATTATAGAAGAATTATAAATATAAAATAAAAAACACCACAATGGTGGGGTTTTTTTTCCAAATGATGTCCATTTTGAATTTCAGTTAGTATCCAGATTGAATTTAATCCAAAGACACATTGGAAGGAGGATCTGTTTGACAGAAGTTATAAATTCCAAAATTATTAGCATATATGCCATAAAAATTACTTTTTGGCTAGCATGACAGTAAAGGAAAAGTGATAAATGTTGAAAGAAGGAATATGGCAGAATTGGGTCACCATTGCATTGCTGGTGGAAGTGAGAATTGATCTAACCATTTTGGGGGACAATTTAGTACTATGCCCAAAGGGCTTTAAAAGATTGCCTGACCTTTGATCCAGCCATACCACTGCTGGGTTTATACCCCAAAGAGATAATAAGGAAAAAGACCTGTACAAAAATATTTATTTTTGTGGCTCTTTGTGGGCTCTTTGTGGCAGCAAAAAATTGGAAAACAAGAGGATGCCTTTCAGTTGGGGAATGGCTGAACAAATTGTGGTATCTGTTTGTGATGGAATACTATTGTGCTGAAAGGAAAAATGAACTGGAGGAATTCCATGTGAACTGGAATGACCTCCAGGAAGTGATGCAGAGTGAAAGGAGCAGAATCAGGAGATGGTAATAGACTTCTCTACTAATAGCAATGCAATGATCCAGAACAATTCTGAGGAACTTATGAGAAAGAATGCTGTAGGGGGCAGCTGGGTCGCTCAGTGAATTGAGAGCCAGGCCTAGAGATGGGAGGTCCTGGGTTCAAATCTGGCCTCAGGCACTTCCCAGCTGTGTGACCCTGGGCAAGTCACTTGACCCCCATTTCCTACCCTTACCCCTCTTCTGCCTTGGAGTCAATACACAGAATTCCTCACAGAAGGTGAGGGTTTAAAAAAAAAAGAAAGAATGCTGTCCAAATCCAGAGAAAGAACTGTGGGAATAAAAACACAGAAGAAAAACATTTGCTTAACCACATGGGTCATTGGGGACATGATTTGGGATGCAGACTCTGAAGTGATCACCCTAATGCAAATATCAATAATATGGAAATAGGTCTTATCAATGACACTTGTAAAACCCAGTAGAATTGCTCATCATTGGCTTCAGGAGGGGGGAGGGAGGAGGGGAAGGAGAGAGCATAAATCATGTAACCAAGAGAAAATATTCTAAATTAATTAAATAATAAAATAATAAAATAAAATAACATTTTTAAAAAGAAGAGTTTAAGTCTAAGAAAAAAGAAGATCTTTGTTCTAATCCTTTACCCAGATGGTAAGAAAATACATCCTTTTGATTAGGAAAAATCCGACCCAATGACTTTGTCTTGCCAGTAGTACATACCACTGCATAATTATTTTTCTCACTCTTTTTTCTTTCTCTATATGGAGAAAGGAAGATAGGCCTCTGACCCTAGGGATGTTGGGAGTTGGGGGGAGCTTTCTCTGTGACCAATTCTGTTAGGCTAGCAAGGGTAAAAAGACTATAGTTGAGACAGAAAGATGATACCTAATACCTCAGAGATAAGTAGTTTGGGACACAGATTTCAAATAAGCCCAGAGTAAGAACAAACTACCAGGGGGCCAGCCTTTGACTACAATTTAAGATTTTGAATGATTTGATCTAGGAAAAGTAAAAAGGGAACCCAAAGCCCCATTAGTCTTTGAGTGGATAAATCAACATATGAAAAGCCAGGAATAAAGCTAGACTAAAGAGGAGAGACAATGACCTGGCCTCTAGAGTTTAACTTTATCTCTCTTTTTCCCTCCCTCAACCATCTGGAAAGGGGTCAGAGGCTGGTAGTTGTGAAACTGAGGAACCTTGGAATCACAGGACATTTAACAGCTGCTGAGTAAATAGCTCTTACATGAATAAAAACCAATCAGGTGTAATGGGTCTAGCCTTTGCTGTTACCTACACTTGAAAGCTAGCTTGCTAATTTCCATTTTCATGCCATTGCTTATGTTATTACTTTGTAAAACTTGTGATACTCAACTAATTCTTGCTATTCTTCCTCCTCAACCAAGATTTAGCTTCAAACTCCTGGTTTCTGGGAAGCCTCCCTGTTTTTAACTCCATCATGCTCCTTAGTTTGTAGCCTTTTGGCACTTATGTATTCACTTGCTAGTAAGTTGTTTTACATTTATTAATGCTTTTGTTTTTTATTATCAAAATTAAAAGGGGGAAATAATTGAATTCAGACAAATTAGAATCATGAGAAGTAGAGTTCCCTTTTCTTAATAGGGAGTAATGGGGGAGGTGGGTTGTAGAAATATGCATATACTATTATTAAGGAAGAGTTCACGGTGGAGAGGGAATATTAGGAAATGACTGTGATGTGTGAAAGCAAAAAGTGTCAATAAAACTTTTGTTATAGAAATTCACATCACCACCTAACTTTTCTGCCAGGTTTCATCTGCTTTCTTACTCTGAAAGATCCCTTTATCCCTACTCTCCTCGCTTCCCATTGGTGAATTCCTCTCCTGGAACCTTCATTTTGAGAAAGAGCCCAGGCTAGCTTCTCAGTTCTGCTTCTGACTCTCTATCCCAGTGATGGCGAACTTTTTAGAGACCAAGTGCCCAAACTGCAATCCTCATGCCCATGTGAGCCCCCACCTTACCCCAGACAGGGGAGGGAGGAAGCACTCCCATTGGGCTGCTGGGCAGAGGGACGGGTCATGTGAGAAATGTCCTCAGGCACCGGAGAGGGGGGGAAAAAGCTGCCCCCTTCAGCACCCTCCAGCACAAGTGCCTTAGGTTTGCCAACAGGGCTCTAGATTGCATCTATTGGAGAGTATCTTCTCTACCTGGTCTTCCTTTCAGCTCCCTTTTATATGCTGTCTTCACCTAGAGCAGTGATTCCCAAAGTGGGCGCCACTGCCCCCTGGTGGGTGCTGCAGCAATCCAGGGAGGCAATGATGGCCACAGGTGCATTTATCTTTCCTATTAA
>NC_058130.1:633012448-633058045 GCF_016433145.1 Gracilinanus agilis | reverse complement strand
TGATGAGAACATGATTGGGGATGTAGACCTGAAAAGACCACACCCATGTAACTATCAATAATGTGTAAATAAATCTTGACTGACCATACCAGTGGAAACGCGAATTAGCTACTGGGGGAGGGGTTGAGTCGGGGGATGGGGGGGTGAAGGGGGTGAAGGGTAAAGTAAAAACATGACTTATGTAACCAGGGAAATTTTTTCTAAAAATAAAAAATTATTTAAAAATTTTAAAAAAAAAGAAAAACTCATCTTCCTGAGTTCAAATGTGCCTCAGACACCTCCTAGCTGGGCAAATTACTTAACCCCATTTGCCTCAGTTTATTCCTCCATGAAATAAGCTGGAGAAGGAAATGGTGAACTACAACAGTATCTTTGCCAAGAAAACCCCAAATGGAGTCACAGAGTTGGACATGAATGAAATGATAAAACAAATGCAGCATGCACATAGTAAAACTTACCTGAGTCACTCATTTCCTCCTCCCCCAGGTTTTGGTTTCATAATTAAAATGACTGGCATAGGGTAAGGTGGAGGGTAGATTTATCATTTCCATCTTCTCAATATGTGCAACCATCTCTTTCTCTTCACTAACTGACTCTAGTTTAGTCTCTCATCACTTCTCACCTGGACTATTGCAGTGACTCCTCAAGTACCTTTTGTCTCCAATCTCTCCTTCATTCAGCCAGCAAAGTGATTTTCCTAAAGCATAGGTCTAACCAGGTCACTCTCTTTTCACTCAACAAACTCTAGTGGCTGCCTATTACTTCTGTGACAAAATAGAAATCTCTCTGATTAAAAAAAAATTCTTACTTTCTGTCTTAGAATCGATATTAAGTATCAGTTCCAAAGCAAAGAACAGTAAGGACTTGGCAATTGAGGTTAAGTGACTTGCCTAGGGTCACACAGCTAGGATGTGTGTCTGAGGTCAAATTTGAACCTAAGACCTCCTGTCCCCTACCTGGCTCTCTATCCACTGAGCCACCTAGTTGCCCTGTTTTATTTTTTAAAGTCTAATACAATCTGGTGTAGACATATTATATATTACTCCCTTTCCTGCAATCTAAAGTTGAGCCAAACTGGCCTCTGTATGCTCCTTTCATACAATCCTCCTTCACTTGTCTCCATGCTTTTGTCCTGGACATCCCAATATTTGAAATGTACTCCCTCTTCACTTTTGCTTCCTCTAAGACTCAACTTGAGTACTACCTTCTACATGAAGCTTTTTCTGGCCTCTACCAACTGCAAGTGCCTTCCCTCTCAATTATACTTGCATTTAGCTACCTTGTACTTATCTTGAGTTTATTCTTTGCATACTAATATATGGATATATAGTCTGGCACTTAAGAAATGCTTGACTCGTTTGTTAAATTTTCTTAGGATTAAATAGAATTTAAGAGCAGCTTAATATAACTAGATAAAATATTGACTCCTCAGTTCTGAAAAATAAAATTTGTGAGTCAAACAAAAGGCAATAGAGGAATGATGGGCATAAGTTAGCTGCATCTGGCATTTTTCCCAAGATGACCATCACTCAAGAAGCAATATAAGGTATCTCAGTGAAGAAATGTCTGTGTAAAAAAAGAGCCAGTGAAGTGGAGAAAATGTGGGACATAGACAGAGAGCCCAAGGATTCTACTGATACCCAATAAGAGTAAACCACCTAGAAGAAGAGTCCATTGGCGTGAGATGCCCAGTTGGGGGAAGTTGCCCAGAACAGAGTCCGTTGGCATGAGATGGTTGCAGCCCTATGCTCCTCTGGGAGTCAATAGGAATAATAATAATAATAATAACCTAGAAGAAGACTTCCAACATGATGAATGGATCCTCTGTGGAAAAAACATGGTTGGGCATGGTTCATAAAGGATAAGAAGGCAAATCATTCCACACCTCTCAGTCTGTTTCTTCTTCTTCTGAAATGAAAGAGGCCTACATGAGATCACCTTTCAGTTTCCTTCTGGCTCTAAATCTCCATGCTTTTAAATCTATTGGCACAGAAGCTTTTTAAACAGTGGGGAAAGTACTTAGATCTATTAGATCACAGACCTATTAACTATTGAAGTATGAAAAACTGAAAAAAGCCTTTTGTGCTTTTGGTCCTGAAAAAAAAAAGTAGGAAAGAAGAAATAGAATTATCATATTCAAACACAATAGAGAAAGAAATTGTAGCATATTGGTAAAATATATATATGTACATATATAAAAGTAGGTAAGATGACTAATGGTTATAATAATAAATAGAATAGCTTGTATATGTATGTTTAATAAGAAAATGAGTCATTCAAGATCAAATTCTTTAAAAAGTTTATGGAATATCATGATGGTTTAGAGATAAGACCATCACTTTCATGACCTGAGGCAAGTGACTTAATTTCTCTGGACCTTAATTTCTAATCTAAAAAATTAGAGGGGGGACACTAGATGACTTCTAGGGTCCCTTTTTGCTCTGAAATTCTTATTCTTTGACCTTGTAGAGGGGGAAAAACCAAGAAAGTTAACTCTGGCCAATAATGTGGCATTGGTTACTTCTTCAGATCCTTATTAGAATATCTACTCCCTTTTTATTTATTTTGGATTACTAGCTAGTCTTCGATTACATCTGGTCTCACTCAGCTCCTTATATTCATGAAGGCTCCTAACCATGCCTGAAAGTATCTCCTTGAGCATTTTCAACTTTTTGAAATCCTTTCCTTTCAAGGGTCAGCTCATGTGCCTCTTCTATGAAGCCTCCTTCTTAGCTTCTGTCATCTGAAAGTAACATCTCCCCTCCTCATTTTTTTTTCTTTTAGCATTTTCTAAACTCCTTTTTTGCCCTTATCACATTCTATGTAATGACCCATCCAGGACCAAATATTAAGGACACAGCTGGAGTGGAATGATAATCCTCTCCTGGAATAGGTTTAGACAATATCCAAACCAGGAGCAAAAGAGGAATGATCCTAAGAGAGCCCAGTTTGGTCAGTTATTAAAGTGACTACAAGTACTGAAATCCAGATTGCTCAGATGAGCTATTTGGCTACCTGGTAGTGTCAAAGCCAAAGGAATCTGTGAGCAATTAGGAAGACAAAATAAAAAAAAAATTTCTAGTAAGTGCCATGAAATTACTATTTTAACTCAAGTGGCTCCTGAAACACTACTTCAAGTGGTCTTTTATTTTTATTTGAATCCCCACCTCTGGCTAGCATTTATAGCCTTAAGTAATAGTTGGTGGGCCAACTACTATTTCTGAGTCAGTCACTCCCCTTGCATCTTTCCTTGCTTTTTGGACCTGGGCCTGAACTTCCTACTTTGTATAATGAGATTCTAGGCCAGACTACTTCTGATGGTATTAGCACCTGGAAAGCTCTAGGAAGCTGCTTTTATTTCCCACCTCATTGGAAAAATCTTTTCCTACTAGCTGTGTAGCCAGAACTATTAAGGACCTGAGTAAGCATCAGCCTTATGTAGCTTCTGCTGCATCCATGTCTGAAGGAGCAAAGGTGACTCCACTCACGGCCACTGAGACCATGAAATAAGAGAGGTAACCTTTAGGGTCTTCCCTCTCCTCCACTGAATCTATGTTGTTCTTAGAAACAAGCCTAGATCTTTGGTCTTTTTGTTCATCATTTTCTATTTTAAACCCTGGGTGTGGGGCCCAGGATCTGGTCGAGGAGTGTGAGCCATTCCAGAATTTAGAGCAGGCGCTGCAGGTAGCCCAGACTTGCAAAGCAAAGACGCCAGCAGAGCTGTGGGCTTTGGACATCAATTTGATGTGACCCATCCGATGTAGGATTTGAGCTAAGGTGAAAGCCTAATTCCCACCTTCCACGAAGAAGCCCAAGTAGTTTAAAAAGGATTATGATCCTGAGGAGCTGGGGGAGATGTCTGTGCCTTTATTCTTACTATGTCTGTGAAATAAGTATCCCTGTTTAAAACAGGATATTAAGTGGTTAAATAGAATCGCATTTCAAGTTTCTAGACACTGAAAAGTGGACAGGGTTGGAGGAGATGAGGAAAGTGGAAAAGGTTGAAAATGGCAGAAAAAAAAGTGACAACTCCTTACTCCTCTGTGCCTCAGGAGGTAGGGATTGGGGGGCAGGGGGACTATAGCAGGCCAGAGTCAACCATGTTACCTTTATAACAGGTTTATTTATGCATATGTCTTTTCTTTCCTATTTTTTTTAAACCCTTCCCTTCTGCCTTATAATCTAGGTTCCAAGGCAGAAGAGTGGTTCTCATCAACCCCTTTTCTTTCCTATTAAATAGCAAACTCTTGATCAGCTTTCCTCTTCTCTATCAAAAAATTCTTTGATGCTTACACCCAGGGCTCCTATCATTCTGCTTTGGCAATCTGCTCCTCAAAGGGGTTTGGAATCAAATCCAGAATAAAAGCTCCCCTTGTTATTTCCTCCACATTTTAAAGGATGAAGTCCTCCAAAGCGAATGGTCAACTAGCATTTGTTAACTGGGTACTATTGTTATATTGAATCTCTGGGAGTTAGGAGTTCACACTGTGATTGACAGGTGGATCAGTTGGATGTCGGAATGTTCCCAGAGAGGCATGCAGACAGGAGAGGGCAGTTGGCCCAGGGGGGCGGGTATAAAACCACCCTGGTAGCCCTGGCAGGGGTTCTTGGCTCTTTCCCTGTCCCTGAGACTTGAGATCAGTGGATCCTGGTCTTTGAGGGATTGAGACTTGCAGACTCAACCTTCAAAGCTCCTCCTGTGTTTCCTGTACCATCAACAACCTGTACCTAGACCACCATCTCTGATTCTACTGCCCCTAGATATTAGGAAGTCAATCATCTTAGTTAGCTAGGTTTCCCAGGGTCTGGGAAGGTGGATATCTCAAACTGGTTAGGCTTAACATCTACTGAAGAAGAAGCTGAAAGATTATACAGCAGTTTGCCTGCTCTGGTGTGGCTCTGGCCAGGCTGTACCAGAGAGAAGCTATCATCTTAATTCCTTTACTTGCCTACAGTTTTGAGATTCATCAGTATCATTTTAAATTAGGATCTCCAATACCTTTATCCAATCCCATTATTCTCCTTTGTTAAATACAAGTTTTAAAGTACCTTCCTGAAGTGGTTGTTCAAAGCTTCTTTGGGGAGGGAGAGACGCAGTCAGATTCCAACGTTACCTAGCTAAAGAGCCCATATAATAATATCAATCAACCCCAGGTGGGTCCTGAAGGGATATCATCCATTGACCTAAAGGATCCTTCCTGGGCAACTGTTATAAAGGAGAGAAGCGTCATCCTATCCTCTCTCTATACTTCATCTACATCTACATCTAATAGATAGGAGTATCGGGGTCTTTATTATAACACTATGTACCAGACATTGCACAAAGCACTAGGAATCAAATACAAAAAGAAAGAAAAACAGTGCCTGCCTTTAGGGAGCTTACATTCTTTTTTTTAAAACCTTTACCATCTCTTAGAATGAATACAAAGTATTGGTTCCATTGCAAAAGAGTGGTAAATGCTAGGCAATTGGGATAAGTGACTTGTCCAGAGTCATACATCTGGGAAATGTCTGAGGTCACATTTGAACCCAGGACCTCCCATCTCCAGGCCCGGCTCTCTATCCACTGAGTGACCTAGCTGCCCCAAGCTTACATTCTGATGAAGGAAAGCAATACATCAAAGGAAGCTGAAGGGGGTGGAGAGAGGGACAAAGGTACCTAGAGCACAGACATTATAGACGAAGTTCAGAATACAGCTTGTAAAAGAAAGAAACATGGCTGGCCTTAATTGGAGGTTCTGGGAGTCACCCAAGAAGGGGGAGGGAACTTCCAATATGTGAATTCCAAAGCTGGTTAAATGTGAATTTCCAGGTTAAAGAGCCACAAATAGTAGACAGGGTCCAAAGTACATCCTGGAAAGGAATGAAAGTCATAAATGTATCACTGCTTTGGGCAGTTTAAGCCAGGCAATGTCCATTTTGTTGAACTTCCCTATCATTACGATATCATATTTTCTTTTAACATTTTTTAAATATCACACTTTTATGCCAGATTTTGTATTTGTTTTACAAAAGTTTCAACTAATTCTTCCTGTCCTGGTGGTATACAGTATACCACTACCACCACCACCATACCCCACAATAATATTATTTCTCTATCTCCTTTTACTTATCCTCACCCAGATGCTCTTTGCAATGCTTCTGCCCTTAAGATCCTGGATTTCATCACAGAATCATTTTTTATGAAATATTTCATTGTGTTTTACTGTTGCTTCCTCACTTGAATCTATTCTGTTCCTTTGGAATAATGCCATATTCCAGTTCCCAGACCCAACCCTTCAAATCTCAGTGATATATTTTTCTCTGTTGTTAAATTTCCCTCCTTTCACTAAAAAAATTAATAACAGATAACAAATCTGTGGTTATTTAGTCATTTTTCAGTTATGTCCACTCTCTGTGAGTTTTGAGGTTTTCTTGGCAAAGATGCTAGAGCGTTTTGCCATTTCCTTGTCCAGCTCATTTGACAGATGAGGAAATTGAGGCAAACATGGTTAAGTGACTTGCCCAGGGTCACACAGTTAGGAAGCATCTGAAGCCACATTTGAACTCAGGATCTCACATTTACATGCCTAGCTCTCTGTCCATTGAGCCACCTAGTTCATTTGTTTCCATAAATATGCTCTAGGGAACTGATTTGGAATCAGAGGACCTGGGTTTAAATCAGCTTTTGCCCACGCCCATGAGACTTTAGATCTTAACTGCCTGAAATGTCTGGGCCTGGCTCCACATCTATAAAATCAGTGGGTTGGAGTAGATAACGTCTAAGGTCCCTTCCAGCTCTAAATCTCTGATCCCAACATCCTGTGCTTCCCTCTCTGGTTCTTTTAACATTCCTTGGATATCAATATATCGCTTGTGTTGTCCATTTGTTATCTCTCTCTCCCATCTACTAGTCTAACCCATCTCCTTTTCTGATCATGCATGTGCTTGATGTAACCATAAACAGAAAGGCAAGACAACTGAGCAGGAAGATTGCACATCAGCTTCCTGTGTGGCAAAGCAGGGGAGTTCTGGGGAGTCTAAGTATCTGGGTGGCTTGCTCCACGAATTTCTGTTTTGTGCTATCTGTGTCCCCCAGGAGAGTCTCCTGTAAGGGGCCGATACTGCAAACTGCTGGAGGTTCGAAGGTATTACACACAGGAAAGGGCTCAGGCAGTTGTAATGCTGTCTTAGATTCTGCAAAAGCTACATCTTCAACCCTTTATGAGCCCTTTCTGTGCGTTCAAGAATGATTGGACCAAAGTTCATAATCAGAGCCCATAAGGGCTTTAACAGTTGATGATAGAAAGAGAAGAACATCTTTTCACATGATATTTATTCCACTGACATTTTATGACACCGAAGGTAAAAAGAACACCTAGCTGGAGTGCTCTTAAAACCATATTATTTTACATCGATTTTATTTATATTTAAAACAGCTAACTCTTTAGTGTCTGTACACTTTTCATGATTTTATTTAACTATTTTTTCAATTTCATGTGGAAGCAATTTTTAACAATTATTAACTGGCATTTTGTGATTCATATTCTCTGTGTCCCTCTCTCCCTTCTCCCCTCCACTTTCCCCTAAGCAGTAAATAATCTGGTATAGGTTATACCAGTGCTGTCATATAACACATTTCCATATTCCCCGTGCCATGACTTTTCAGGATTTTCAAGATGAAATATTAAAGAAAGGAGACCAGCCACACTTCATTCTCTGGAAGAATACATTGTCTATGATCATTTTCACATGTTTAAAATCATCTCCTCTTGGAAATATCTTGACAATTGGTCCTCAAGTACCATTAAAGACTTTATCACCTCATGGTAGCTGTGGAGAAGAGAGCTATATGGTCAACTGGGGAAAGCTTCTGAGGGCTGTGTCTTCATTAGGACAAAATTTGAGATTATGACTTGCTAGGGAAAAGAAAAATTTCTTGAGTGCCAGCCTTGAAGATTACCTCAAAAATAAACCCAAGTTTGAGAGCTAGAGGAGGGGAATTTTCCAGGTAATGTGCATCTTGGAGAAAGAAAGCAATTGCCACATATGGCTTGCAGTGCTAGAAGGAGAGGCATCAAGGAACTAAAGCTACAAAATGAGGGGAATAAGAGATCTGGACCCTGCTATCTTTTATTACTGTAAATGGGCCTGATGGTTTCCAAAAGAATACAGTTAGGTGGCACAGTGGATAGAATGCCAAGCCTGGAGTCAGAAGACTCATCTTCCTGAGTTCAAATCTGGCCTTAGACACTTACTAATTGTGTGACCCTTGGCAATTCACATAACCCAATTTGCCTCAGTTTCCTCATCTGTAACATGAACTGGAAAAGGAAATGGCAAGCCATTCCAGTACCTTTGCCAAGAAAACCCTAAAGGGGTAGAGTAAGACATGACTGAAATGACTGAACAAAAACTACAAGAAGCCCTTTGGAAATTTTAGGACCTAATGAGCACTACAACTTACTGGAAGGAGAAAGGTATTATACTGATTATTTATGGGCTACTCACCCTTTTACCTATATTTATAATGTCCCAGACATGAGATATATTTTTAATAACAATAATGTTAATAACTAGCATTTATATAGTGCTTTAAGGTTTCAAAATGTTTTACATATTTTGTCTCATTTGATCTTTGCAACATCATTGGGAGCTGGGTGCGTAGGATTTAAATTAATGTCCAATACTTGAAGTATTATACAAAATAGAACCACGTGACTAAGTTTTTCTACCTGCTCAAGAAGCCCACTCCACCAAAGTTGCAACAAGAAACAAGAGGGAAAAAGAAACAGAGGGACAGATCTCCACCCAACTTATATTCTGTCTACGGCAGCACATAATGACAGGAAGTGAATGGGGTTTTGGAAATCGTAGTTTTGCTGGGGATCATAGTTTTTAAGGTAACAGATTTTTAACTACACAGGTGCTATTATTATTATTTTTAAATTTTTTCAATTACATGCAGAAACAATTTTAACAATTGTTTTCTGACATTTTGTGATCCAGATTATCTTCCTCCTTTTCTTCCCTCCCCACTCTCTGAGATAGCTTATGTTAGTGTTGTCACGCAATATATATTTCCATATTCTTCATGCTGAAAACAAAGACATATGCAAGAAAAAACTCATGAAGGAAAATGGTTTACTTTAATCTGCATCCAGACTTCAACATATTTGTATCAAAGAGAGTCAAGGCTGTCTGTAGAGTATCATGTGGGCCTAATCACACGAAACCCAACCACAGTTAGTAAGAGAAAGAAGAATGTAAAGAGAAAGACAGAGTAAATGTGGTCAATTAAAGGAGGATCTAGCTTAAGATTTAAACATTTTATCAAGGAAGTGTTCATAGTAGCAAAGGAGAATAAATAGAATTAGCAAAAGTGTTACAAGATTATGAGACTTTTAACAAACATACACACGCACATATATAGAAACATTTGTATTTATACTTCATGTTCAAAGTACCCGGAAGATCTGACTCTGCTTAAATCAGTCAACAAACGTATATTAAATGGCCACTATGTGCCAAGCCCCGTGCTCAGAACCAAAGCTCCCATGTGTGTTTGGTGTGTTTACTTTCTAAGCAGCCAGAGGACATAATTAATTCAAACAAAGACATTTAATGAAATATCACAGGAAGGAAGTGGAGCAAACTCTTATAAACACACAGAGCAACAGAGGAAGGAAAGGAAGGAATAGGCAATCGGAGAGAGGCACAGGAGCAGAGAACAGAGCTGGTCAGGGCACACGCATGGAGGGGCACATACTGGGAATATTTATGATCAGGGCACAGGGGTAGAGGCAAAGAGCCCTTTTGGCACTGCCTCTAATGATATCATACGGACATTTAATTGCAAGCTGCTTGGGGGCAGATACTATCTTTTGCCTCTTTTTTGTAACTCTCCCACTGGCCCCTGCTTAGCACACAGTAGGAGCTTCATAAATGTTTGCTGACTAGCTGAGGTTCTTGCTGAGCCTGATCTGATCCCCATGAGCATGCTGTGTCTTGCAGTCAAATAATCACAGCATCTGAGAACAAGAAGACACTTGGTTTGTCATCTAATCGAACCCATAAATGAAAGACTACCTTCTCTAATCCACCTTCTCAGAGGTGTGTCGTCTCTGCTGGCATATACTTTAAACCTGATGTATCCTCTCTGAGAGGTGTGGGAGACACCGAGAGGAGTCTCAGCTCCAGGGTGCTTCCTGATGGGAGACAATGAGCTAGAGTGCTGATCTAGCCTCAGACACTTCTTCACTTTATGTCCCTGGGCCACATTAAGTCACATTTAACCACAATCCACCTCAGTTTCCTCAACTGTAAAATGTAAAATGATAGCCCCTAATTCCCAGGGCTGTGAGGATCAAATGAGGTACTGGTAAATCCCTTGTCACAGTGTGTGGCACATAAAAGGCCCTATATAAAGGCATATTCCTTTCTTTTCCCTCTTCCCTTCCCTCCTTCTGCTAGGGCGCCTGGCCCCTGATTGATGGAGCTCCAGGAATGCCAGAGTTGCTCTCAGCCGCTGCCAAGAGTTTCTCTCTGCTTCCAGCTCCTGGCTTCAGAGGTCATCCTCATCTGATCGGACGTCCTTCCTTTGTTTTATCTCCCTTTTCATGATAATCCTGAAAGCATTTTGTCACAACTCTTTCAGAAAGAGCAGAGCCTCCCCACACATACACACACACAGAGTTCTGGGGCCACTTACACAATAACTGTCATGATTCATTTCTGAGTGTCCACTCTGTGGTTTCAGGGCCGTTCCTTATCGTGTATATAAGGATATTTTTGCTTCTCAGAACTTGGTAACTTTTGTAAAGCAAGTGCCATTCTTTCCTCACTGGGAGCCCACTGATAAGAAGAAAATGTCAAATACAGCAAAATATTTATAGCGGCGCTTTGTGTGATGGCAAAGTACTAGAGACCAAGAGGATGTCCATTGATTGGGGAATGACTAAATAAGTTGTGGCATGTAAATGTAACAGAATATTCCTGAGCTGTCAAAGATGGCAAATATGGTGAATAAAAGTGCATGGGAAGATTTACATGAATTGATGCAGAGTGAACTAAACAGTCAAGAAAACAATATGACAATAGACCATAGTGCCTGGATACATGAACACCTTAAGGCATGAGCAATTTGAGATACGAGCAATCACAATTGGGATTGTTTGCTTTAAGTCACGAGCAGATATTTGAATCACAAGCTTCTGCCCCTACCAGGAGACTGAGGTGGATAAGTTAATCAGTATGAGCGTGATTAAGGAAATGTTGAGGATTTGGGAAAAAATTAAACAATTTATTGAAAAGACACACCCAGAAAAAGTTGCAACAGGTTCTGCATTGGAGCTGTGTGATGACACTTGTTTCGCACGTTATTGAAACATTCTGAAAGGGAGGAAAAAAAGAACTTCCGTGGAAAGGTTTTTGTTGAAACAGCCTCTAAGTGAAATCAAGGAAAGTGTGGCAAAACAGCCAAAATTCTATGAAGAAAATGGTGATACAAAGCCGGCCTCAGACACTTCCCAGCTGTGTGACCCTGGGCAAGTCACTTGATCCCCATTGCCCACCCTTACCACTCTTCCACCTATGAACCAATACACAGAAGTTAAGGGTTTTTAAAAAATGGTGATAAGTAAAGCAAAAAAAAAAAATAGCAATTAAGTTTAGCATTTAAGTTACATATCATAAGTAATGTGTAAGGTCAATTTTGCATTTAAATGTAGCATTAAGTATATGGAGAGTAAGTTATGTTAAGTGACAGGGCATGAAATGAAAACCTCCATCAGCATCTTTGCCTGACCTTGAAGTTAAATAACATTTCATAAGCAAGTTTATTTCTTTACATTCTTTATTATTATCTAAAAATATTTATTTGTTATTTACAAAGTATATTTTCATATTTAAAAGCATATAAAACAAAAAATTCATGTGGCTTTTTTGGAACCAAACAGATTAATTGCATTTCCATTCATTTAAGTGGGGAAATTCGATTTGACACAGGAGCAAAATGAGCTACGGCGTTGGCCGTGGAACGAATTAAACTCATGTGTCAAGGTACCATTGCAAAGAGGAAAAAATCATCACAAAATAATCAAAATTAGGCAAGTAAGTAGCTCAGTGGATAGAGAGAGCCAGGCCTAGAAATGGGAGGTTCTGGGTTCAAATCTAAACTCAGACACTTCCTAGTTATGGGACCCTGGGCAAGTCACTTAACCTCAATTATCTATTCCTTATTGCTCCAACTGCCTTGAAATTGATACTTAGTATTGATTCTAAAACACAAAGTAAAAGTTTTTTTGGAAGTTAATATTACATAACTGTAGAGAACAAGCTTGGCTCCAAAAGGAAATATATGGTAAAATACTCCCACCCTCCACTTCTGAAGAGATGTAAGATCTAGAGATATGGAATGTTGCATATATTTTCAGATTTTTTTCTATTTCTTGATAATTTTTGCCAATTTCCTTTAAAAATATTATTTGTCATATGCAATGTTCCTCTGAGAATGGAAGGAGGAAGGATAATGAGAAAAATTTCAGTGATGGAGAAAAATAAAAGATATCAACAAAAATATATATTTTTTTAATCCCAAGAGGAAAAGTTATAAGCATCTTTGATCCTCACTCAGAGACTCTCCTACTGTCACTAGCCAGTCATTTCAGGAGACTGAATTCCTCAAGATGATCCATGTTCATGTTATTTGGCTACTGTGCCACATACCTATATTTTTTATTGTTTATCCCTCTTTTTTGTTTTTGCCCCAGAAGTCTTCCTTAATTTCTCTAATTACAGCTTAATAGATAATTATCCATCTGGGCCAAGCAGTCCCTAACATCTGGGGTAATAGATAAGATCCTCCATATTCCCTCCAGCCAATCCAGAGGATAATGGGAAAAATTCCAATCCTATTCTCTCATTCCTCTCAACTAATTACTATGTTCAAAGATCTCAAAGCATAGATCTGAATGTACCTTGCTCTCTACCTAACATCTTCCCCAAAAACTTCAAAATGAGGGAGCATTTCTAACATTTCAGAGACAGAGGCTCTTCCTATACAAAAGGGAAAGCTGGGAAGCCATCTTAGGAGAGCTGCCACATCATTGCCCAATTTGGACACAGGATTGGCGGATCACAGCATCCTCTGCCCATCCCTAGCCAAATGTAAAAATATCCTCTGGTCCCTTTTGGACACATTAGTCTTGTGCATGGACTTTTTCTTCTTTAGCATAAATGCTGGGTTACCACATACCACTTCATTTCATTTGGAGAAACATTTACCAACCAAATGTAGGAATTAAACAGGAAGAAGAAAACCCATCAGGCTGCCTTGTTTTAAAACACTGAGAGCTATCATTCTAAGACTAGGGGGAAATCCTCATCAGCTTTTCTTCCTATAAGAAAATTCTATCTAATATCAAAATCTGTGCCTGAAATAAGTATATGTATTGTTATGATGATAATAACGGATAATTTGGAGAAGCAGATAAATAGAGCCAAATAGAGCTTCAAGTCCAGAGCCAGAGATTGACAGGCTTCAATGAAGAAAGGAGGGGGCTAAACACTCCTGGCTCTCAAACCCCTCCCCCCTAAACAGTCGCTGGTTTCAGTTGGTAATGAAAGCAGGAATGAGATTCTTCTGGTAAGTTTCTGTTATGGCTGAAACCCCAATGATGTTCCTTTTCTTTAATTTATATTCCTCACAAGTCAGTTAGATGAGTATATAAAAGCTAGCTATCCAACTGTTGAGGACAGAGAAGATCTTCTTAAACTGGCAGCAGACAGGATTCAAACTAGATGTCCAGAATGAGTTGTGAGTATTTCCCCAAATAATTACCAGGCACAGATTTGAAGATAAAGGTTATATTAAGTAATAACAAGGAAAACTAGAGAGGTTAATGAAGGTATTTGAATAAGGATAATGAAAGGTGACCCTGAACTGTTAGGTTGATGCTGCCCTTCCCCCCCCCCCCACAGGAGGGGATGAAGGCACTTAACTAAAACTGGCACTCTTGCTATTAATGAATATCTTTACTCTCTAATCGTTGATATAGACTAACCCTATTATACAGGCTAATCCTTATGTAGAAACCACACTGGCTATACCACAATGGCCTCTCAAGTGAACCCCCAAGTGTGGAGTAGTAAGCAAGGTGTCTGCTCACTTCAACCTCCACAAAGTAACTGCCTCAAACCCTTCTCAACTGCCCCCTCACCCAAAGTTCTCCAGGGGGGTCCCCTGGAATTCTGGGTGAGGCTATCCCTGTACCTTTGCAGGAATTCCATGCTTTGCATCTCCACATAACAGTATGTATGACTATACATCTGGAGAGGAACCAGTTGTTAGTCAAGTGGCCTACAGTCAGTCCCTAAAGAGGAATGTTCTGTCCTTCAGGGATCAGTCTATCTCCGATCTTCATCATGTCCACAGACATACACTCAGGGCATTCCATACTTCCTTTAGGGCATGAAATCTACTTTAGGACCTTCTCCCCTGAACTCTGATTAGACAAATTTAAACAACAGTTTTCAAACTTTCTGGTCTCAGGACCCCTTGAATACTCCTGAAAAATTATTGAAGACCAAAAAGCTTTTGTTCATATCAATTATATCAATTGATATTTGACCATATTAGACATTAAAGCTGATCATTTATTAAAATATTTGTTAATTGAAAATAATGATTATATTTTGCATATGATTATCATATTTTAATACAAAATTTTTCTTTCATAAAGACTATATTTTATATAGTTTCTATTTTATATAGTTTTATTTTAGTTATATTTTAATATAAATAGAATAATGAAAAATATATCAAAATGACATATTTTCCAAACCAAAAAACATATCACAAGAAGAATGGCAGTGTTTCCTGAATTTCTGCTAGCTTCTAATGTCTGACTTAATAGAAAACAGCTGGACTCTCCTGTTTGCTTCTGCATTGAATCTGCTATATGTTGTTTTGGTTGAAGTATATATGGACAAAATCCAAATTCACACAGTTATGTAGTTGGAATAGGAAAGACTGCTTTTATGGGTAAATAATGTCCTGTTATTGTTGTGAAAAAATGATTTTGACCTTGAAGAACCCTTGAATGGATCTTGGGACCCCCAGGAGTCCTAAGACTACACTTTGAGAACTGTTGGCAGTAGTATATTGGACAACTTGCACAAATGAGTGAATAAAAGCATTTATGAAACACTATGTACCATGCACTTGTGATAATGAAATTAAATCTGCCCTGCCCATCCTTAATCTAATCACCAAAGGTGAGAACATCCCCACTTAATTCTCAAGTGGGGAGGTCTGTGACTCACGTGTGCAAAAATTGGTGACAAATCAGAATTGACTTGACTGCCTCCTAGGCAGGCCTAAGAAAAGTGTCTGTTGTGATTGGATACGTAAACTAAGAGGAAGGCACAGGAAATGATGAAAGAAATGGCCTGGATAAATTACAAGAATGGCCCACCTTTTGGGGTTCTTCTGGTTCGTGTCTTGGATCTGAAGGAGCTCTTCTTGTTCGTGGCTTGGACCTGGATGAGTACTGGACCTGGGACCCTGAGACCTTGGTGAGATTATTCTTAAATCTTTCCCTTAGAACTACACATGGTAGGGGGCAGCTGGGTAGCTCAGTAGATTGAGAGTCAGGGCTAGAGATGGGAGGTCCTGGGTTCAAATCCGGCCTCAGACACTTCCCAGCTGTGTGACCCTGGGCAAGTCACTTGACCCCCATTGCCCACCCTTACCACTCTTCCACCTAGAAGCCAATATACAGAAGTTAAGAGTTTAAAAAAAAAAAAAAAGAACTACATGTGGTGAGTGAAGAAGACTGACTACCTTAGCTTCCAGAGGGGATTGGGAGAAGCCCTCCTGACTAAAACCCTTGTTAATTGACTTTCAGGCCCTCAGGCTGGGCCTTTGGAGCCCTGCCAGAGTAAAGCCCAGACTTGAATACAGATCTAATTCATTAAGTTAGATCTCTTACTCTACCCTCTTCTCATCTCTCTACTTCTACTCTCTCCTATATTTTGTAAATAAATGACTAAAATCATTTTAGGAATTGGTATTTATTCAGTTCCTTGGTGACTATACCTTTAAATATTAATATATCCAATCAAAAATCCCTTTTCCCTCTTACATACTATACTAAACACTGGGGATACAAATTCAAAAGAGTTAGGAAGACTCAAGTTCACATCCAACCTCAGATACTTCCTAACAAGCAAGTAAGTACTTATCCTATTGCCTTAGATTCCTCAACCCTAAAATGGTTAAAAACAATAATAGTACCTCCCTCACAGCGTTATTGTGTAAATTGTACAGCTCTTAGCACAGTGGCTGTCACATAGTAGAGAATAAATTACTCATGCTCTTCCCATGTCCCTTTACACCAAGTCTGTGACGTATTATTATTCCTATTTGAAATTTACAACTCAAAGTTATATTCCTTACCCAGGGTCATCACAGCTAATAAGTCTGGAAGCTCAAATTTAGATCCAGTTCTCCCAATTCCCAATTCTGTATTCTATTACATCATGCTGTTTAAAACACCATTAATCAAGGGGCAGCAAAAATAGCTCAGTGGATTGAGAGCCAGGCCCAGAGATGGAAGGTCCTAGGTTCAAATCTGGTCTCAGACACTTCCTTGCTGTGTGACCCTGGGCAAGTCACTTAACCCCCATTGCCTATACCTCAGCACTCTTCTTGGAGCCAATACAGAGTATTGATTCTAAGATGGAGGGTAAGGGTTTAAAAAACAAACCAAAAAAAACCATCACTAATCAGAAATCATATATTAGATATAAGAGTAAGTCATAAGTATTTACCTAGTGTGTATCATGTACATAAGCACTAGGCAAGATATCTGAATTAGCTAGGAATTTATTGAAAGAAGAACATTGATAAAATGATAATTAAATTTTTTAATTATAATATTTAGAATAGAATAGAATTAGAATATTAGAATATTTAGATTAGGCTGCAAGAGACCTCCCCAGATGCCTTCACTGAAAAATAATGAGTTTTATACAAAAGAAGCCTTAGATATGTCATACCATTAACTCTTAAAACTAAGGAACCACAGCCCCTCGAATTGCTCTCCCAACACGAGTGTCAGCCCTATTTGAAAATGAGTTCTTGGTAAATGATTATGTATAATGATTTAAGTATCAACTGCTAATCTGCAGTACTGAATTTACATGGAGACAGTTTAAGGAATCCAAATATAAGAGGTGTGGGCCCACAGAAGATAAGAAGATGAAAATGCATCTGGGGTTATCAGATCAGAGGAGCTTTGAATGTTTCCATGTTGCTTAACTCTCTGTATCTGTTAACTCCAAAACGTTTTCAACAGGAGAACTTTTAAGACAAGAAAGTGGCATAATGCAGGCAAAAAAGCTGAATTTGGAATGAGAGGACCTGGGTTTGAATCTCAGTTCTACCATCTACTAACCGTGTAACCTTGGACAAATGACTTAAACTTTCTCTGTTTTAATTTACTCATCTGAAATGAAGTGGTTGGACTAGACGCCCTTCTGGCACAAAATCTATATGTTATGTTCTAAATATAAATAGATCAGTCACCTAATTTTTTTTTTTTTTTTGAGCCTGGGTCTTCCTCTCTCACCCAGGCCAGAAGCATCCTGATCATTCTCTGGCCAATTCCACTGTTGATCAGCATGGAAACTTAAGTCGAATCTACTTTTCTAACCTTTCCCAATGAGTGGCAGGTTCTCCCTTCATTAGGCAGCCTGATGGTCTCCCTGCTCATGGGGGCTCTTTGTACTGGTGTCAGACTTGATCAACTTTGACTTTCCTGCAGCTCAGAGCTCCCAAATTTAAGAGATTCCCTTGCGCCCAGGGGCCCGGAGTGCACGTATGTGCTACCACACCTAATGAAGTCATCTTAATACAGAGTTTTTCACGAAGTCCTAAGTTCCTAAGGCCAATAACTCTTGTATTACACACATTTTTTTCCAGTACAGTATTTTATCAGATCTCTGCAGCAACAGAAATAGATCAGTTATAATTATTTTTGGCTTGCCTTTATCCCAGACCTCATGGCTTCCAGACAAAATGCAGGCTGTGGTTCTGTTTTTAAATATGAAAAATGACTTCCCAGCTGTGTGACCCTGGGCAAGTCACTTGACCCCCATTGCCCACCCTTACCACTCTTCCACCTAGGAGCCAATACACAGAATTCTGTTAAGGGTTAAAAAAAAAAAAAAGAATAGGGACTTAAATATGAAAGATGCTTCTGATAAAGAAATTCTTCTCTACCTTGCTGATCTGCAGAAAATGTTCTCATTTGAGAAAGGCTATGGAAGGGATTTGCCCAAATGTCAGGACAGAAGGTAATGGCACTGTGGGAAATAGTGAAGGTAAAAGCAAAGATCCTCAATAGCCATCCCACCCTACGAAAAAATGTTTGTGTGCATTAGATTATGAAAGAGGCAGTTTAAATTCAAGTCATAATGACTTCTCTTTCTTAAAAACACTGGGTAAACATGCTTATTGGAAGAACCCAAATGTATTAGATCATCGAGTTCCTGTTTTTCATTTATCTTCTTTCTTAGCTCTTCCTCACCAGCCCATGTCAAAGTGATCTTTTTCTTGCACACTGCTTGGGTTTCTATGTGGCAAAAACAGGGAAGCCCCATAGCCCACAGGGAAGAGGTTGGAGGAGCGGAAGCCAAGATGCCACAGACCACCTAGAGAAGGGGAGACAACCCATATTTCCACAGTGACATCTGCCAATTAGTCAGCCACAGTGAGGACACTGGCTCAGCTCAGATCCCAGTTGGACCTAAATGGAACCCAAGTTTGTACTTTTATCAAACAACAGAGCCTCTGCGCAGAGGAGTCCTCTAGGGGATGAACAGGGTTTACTTGCCCATTTTAAGCGGCTTCTACAAAGCCCTGCTTTTCCCTTAGAAAATCATATGGAATACTAACTCCCTAAAGTGGTATTCTCTGGAAGGAAATGATCTCGGATTCCAGGCTCGGAAGCCATGTAGCTTAACCTCAGAATTGCGGCTTCAGAAAGAATGACAACTCTTCATTTGACATTTCTATTCATGGAATCCTAGATCTAGAGTGCGTATCACCCAGATTTTCTCTCTCATTTCACAGATTAGGGAATGGAGGTGTATACAGGTTAAGGGAATGCCCAGTATCAATCCAGGGTTAACAAGTAGAGGCAGGATTGGAGCCTGGATTCTCTGACTTCAAAGCTAGTGTTTCTCCTACTGTACCAAGCCACTTCCCATCTCTACTAAAGCTTTCTTTTCTCTTTAAGAAAAAATGTGACCACTTTTTGGATTTGATTTCTATAAATGTATTTCCTTCACCTTCAAGATTACTTTACTAAGCAAGATACTCTCTATGCTCTCTGGGTACTGTCGAAGCTCTGTTCTTGGTTCATTTCCACTAAGAAGTACAGCACACCCCCATCTATGATTAAAGTGTCAAAGCTTTGCATTGAGACTAATTTAAAATGGATTACCTCAATGCCTGTTAATTGGACTGCCCACCTCCATCTGTCAGTTCAGCAATAATAATTTATTATATTCTCTTGAGCGAAGTTGATATGCCCTTATTTAAAAATAAATAAATAAATAAAAACCCTTGCCTTCTGTTTTAGAACCAATACTGAGTATCGATTCCAAGGCAGAAAAGTGGAAAGGCCTACGCAACTGGGGGTTAAGTAACTTGCCACGGGTCACAGAGCTAAAAGGTATCTGAGACCAGATTCAAACCCAGGACCTCTGTCTCCAGGCCTAGCTCTCTATCCACTGAGTCACTTAGCTGCCCCTTACATATACATTTTTTTAATTTTTTTAATTAATTAGATAATTTAGAATATTTTTCCATGGTTACATGATTCATGTTCTATCCCTCTCCTCTTCCCTCCTCCCCCTACTGGAGCTGACAAGTAATTCCACTGGGTTATACACATATCATTCCTTACATATATATAATTTTTTTCCCAAAGTGCTAGTTAAGTAGCTTTTATATATGGTAGGGTTTCCCTCAGGTCATTCTCAGTATTCCTTAGCCTTTTCTAAAGCATTTTCTTAACTCAAAGTTTCCTCTCACTTTAAAATAAAAGTGGCACAAATCTGAGTTTCATCTGGTATTTTTAAATACTTTTTTTCACATTTTATTTTATTTTATTTTTTTAAACCCTTCCCTTCTGTCTTGGAGTCAATACTGCATATTGGCTCCAAGGCAGAAGACTGGTAAGGGCTAGGCAATGGGGGTCAAGTGACTTGCCTAGGATCACATAGCTGGGAAGTGTCTGAGGCCAGATTTGAACCTAGGACCTCCTGACTCTAGGCCTGGCTCTCAATCCACTGAGCTGCCCCCTTTTTCACATTTTAAAGATGTGGACCATATTAACTCTTAAGTCATCGCCTACATGAAACTCTTCATTTTTAGGAAACCGACAGAATAACTATTCTCTGATGTATAGCTAAAAAGAATTGCAAACTAATAACATGAAAGATTAAGAGAAGACTAAGAGACTACAAATCAAAACAACTTTGACATTTCACCTCATGTCCAAAAAATTGGCAAAAATCACAAAAGATGGGAATAGTTGATGTTGGAGCGGTTATGGAAAGGTAGCACACTAATCTGCTGTTGGAGGAGATTTGAATTTGTCCCGCCAGTCTGAACAGCAATTTAGAATTAAGCTAAGAAAGTGATTTAAATGTCTCTACTCTTTGACCCAGAAATCCCATTGCTAGGTACATACTCCAAGAAAGTCAATGATAGAAAAGTCTCATACAATACTTTTTGAAGTAAAAAAAAAAATTGGAAACAAAGTCAATGCCCATTTATTGGGAAATGGAAAAAAGAATGGGTGTATGAATGGGATAGAATATTATTGTGCTATAAGAAACAATGATTATGTAGAATAAAGAAAGGTATGAGGGGCAGCTGGGTAGCTCAGTGGATTGAGAGCCAGACCTAGAGACAAGAGGGTCCTAGGTTTGAATCTGACCTCAGACACTTCCCAGCTGTGTGACCCTGGGCAAGTCACTTGACCCCCATTGCCTACCCTTACCATTCTTCTGCCTTGGAGCCAATACACTGTATTGATTCCAAGACAGAAGGTAAGGGGAAAAAAAAGAAGAGAAAAGAAAAGAAAGGTATGGAAAAATTTTTATGAAATGATACAAAACGAAATAAGCAGAGCTGGAAAAACTATGTACAATGATTACATTGAAAATGGAAGTAAAAAAATGCAACTGAATACTTTGTAATTATAAAGACTATAGAGAGAATGGATTGGAGAAGAGATTTGAGGCAAGGAAATCAGTTAGGTGGCCAGAGGTTATGAGGACCTAAAACAAGGGTGGTGGCTGTGTGTGAGCAAAGAAAGGGACATATATAAAAGAAATTATAGAAACAGAATCAACAAAATTTGGCAACTGGCCTGGCATGGTGATGCATGCCTATAATCCTTACTTCCAAGGAAGCTATGACTAGAGGTCTGCTGGAGCTCAGGAGTTCTGAGCTATAGCAGCACTAAGCCAATGTGTATTGCTAGTATGATGGACTCCCAGAAAGCAGGGAAACCACCAGGCTGTCTAAGGAAGGGCATTTGCCAATGCTGACTATCCTCTCCTCTAGAATACTTTTCTCCTCTTTGGGTTTTTGTAACACTGCTTTCTCAGTTTTTCTTTCTATATGACTGCTCTTATTCCTAGTCTACTTTCTAGGTTCATCCCAGCCTACAACTGTAGATATTTCCTAAGGCCTCTGTACTGGACCCTCTTTCCTCTGCACACTCTCATTTGGTGAGCTCATCAGCTCTGACAAGTTGAATTATTCTTTTTTTTTTTTTTTAACCCTTACCTTCCACCTTAGAAACAATACTTTTGTATTGGTTCCAAGACAGAAGAGCATTAAGGGCTAGGCAATGGGGGGTTAAGTGGTTTGCCCAGGGTCACACAGCTATGAAGTGTCTGAAGCCAAATTTGAACCCAGGACCTCCTGTCTCTAGGCCTGGCTCTCCATCCACTGAGTCACTCAGCTGCCCCAGAACTATTCATTCTTATGAAGCAGATATAAAACCATACTGACTGGGTCCACTACAAATTTGTTAAATATTCTTAGTCCCTTGCTGTGGTACTTAAAGCCTTTCATAATCTGGCCTCTTCCTACCTTTCCCATCTTACACCTTACTCTACTCTACGCATTCTGTGCTCTGGTGACACTGCTTATTATTTTAGCAGAAATCAATGGCGATCGATATTGATGAGCACAGCAGAACAGGGCTTGAGCCAATAGTATTAGAGAAATTCTCCAATAGTTCCTCTTAGAATCCTTAAGGGGAACCACACCCATCTTTGTTCTAGGGTCCATTCTATCCGTTCTTATATAATTTGGTTTTTGTTTTAATATGTCTTGGTGTCTCATGAAGTCATTAGCTTATAATTCCCTAATTCTAATTTTTAAAAGACTGAATTTCTTCAATGACTTTTTGATTCTCCTTTTCCTTTTGGTCCATTCTTCCTTTCAAGTTATTCTTTTCTTCTAATTTGTTTGCATCATTTTCCAGCAGGTTAATTCTGGCTTTCAGTGCCTGTGCCTCTGTTTCCAGATCACCTATTTTGCTTTTTAGGCTACTGTTTTCTTTTTACCATTTTTCTTCAACCTGCCTTATTTGATATTTAAATTCCTTTTTGAACTCCTCCATAGCCTGCATCCAATTCCCTGGTTTTTTTGAGGCTTTGCTTGATGTTTCTTGGATCTTGTCCTCATCTACTGATTCTGTTCTTTGGTCCTTACCTCCACATAAGCTTTCAATTTTAGCTTTTTTTCTTTATTCATTTGATTTACCTTTTTTTTTTTTACTTTATGGACTATAAACTTGCCCCTCTGTTGATTTACTAAACTAGAGTTTTTGAGCTGTTATGCCCTGAGGCCAAATCTCTTCTCAATCCTCTCCTGGTATATTAGATTCAGCCAGTTGAGCTAACCTGCTGAGCTGGCCTGCTCTGGAACAAATTTTTCACTGTAACCAGCAGGCTGAGGGTGTCCAGCCAGATCCCCTCCCCCTCCAGTCCTTCCCTGCCAGTCCTTGTCAGATCCCTGGACACATGTGGTGGGTCATATGTGAACCCTTTTGGCTACAGTCTCTGCCTAGGGCTCACACAGACAGCCTGGTCTTGTTGCAAGTCTCAGTGCTGAGTAGGGGAAGTTGTTTAGCCTGCCTGTCTCTCCCTTATCCTGTGAAAATAGACACACTGTGCCTACCTTTCAAGTTGTTTTCAGTAGGAGAGTCCCATGATTTTTCTTCCTTGTTTTTAGATTTCTGTTTTCTTTGAAGCGCAATATAAATGTTGGTTTGGAAGGATTATCAAAGAGGTTTGGGCTTTAGGTATCACAACTGATAACTATAATGACCAAACACTATTCCACAGGATTTAATAGATCTGTGCTGTTTCCTGGCCAAAAGGTGACAGTTTCAAGATCTTAAATAAAGAGTATATTTTGTGGGGAAAAAAAAAAGAAATGATGAGCAGGCTAATTCTTGAAAAACATTCTGGAAAAAGCTTACATGAAATAACAGTGAAATGAGAAGATCCAAGAGAACATTATGTACAGCAACAGAAATATTGTTTGAAGAATGACTTGTTTATGTCCACCTTCAGAAAATGAACTGATAAATAGAAATACGTAAGACATAGTTTTATATATGCATATATCTTTTTGTCAAATGACATCTTCTCTAATGGGAGGAGGGGAAAGGACAGAGTTAACTAGGTATTTCAATGTAATAAATTTTAAAATTTTAAAATTTAAATTAAAAAAACGAAGTCAGCTCCCTTTCCCTTATACCATGCTTTTGACAAAGAATATCCTAGAAAGCAAGTATGCCATTCTCACATAGCAATATCACACCCTATCCCAAGTTAGGATTCCAACAGATACACTTAGAAACTGGCAGTGATACTATATGAATATCAGTTGTTATCGTTATTCATATGGTTGAGGTTTAGTGAGAAATTCTTCTAAAAAATTGCAAGCCAGTATTTTTTTTTAAATCTAAAAAACCCAATAAGGCAAAAAATGAAATACAAAGTATAATGAAAAGAGCTTTTCAAATCATATTTAATGTTGCATTTTCAAAGTATTCTTGTAGTAACATTAAGATAGCCCTGTGGGCTGAAAAGCTCATGATCATGCTCTCTGAAATGTGTATTATGCAGAACTGTGCTCAGATACACAAGATATCATTATGTAACTAAACAGCTGGGGAGATTAATCTTGATCAAAACAGAAAGGGGAAACACATAGACCCACAAAAAGAACTATTTAATGAAGACATGACTCAAAGGAAAATATTTTGTAGAAAAAGTAAATCAAACCCTCTTTTTAAATAGTCAAAAATAAGAATACTGTACCTTTATTTCTGCCTCACATCTGACTAAGCAATGTGCTACTTTGGAGACTGAAAAAAAAAAGTAATTATGTGTGGTCCATCTGGATAGAAAGGCTTAATTTAAAATAGATCATTTCATTCTTGTATTAATATGGAAAGTGATTTTGTTTAACCTTTATGTTTCTTTTAAAAACAAACTTCTTCCTTAAATCAGTCGATGAACTTCAAACATTACTAAACCACAGCTTAATTGACAATCATTACAGGCACCAATGTGATAAGCTCCTCAAATTTCTAGGTAGCAAGTGGATAGAACATTGGAGTCAGGAAGACCTGGGTTCAAATTCTAACTCAGTCTCCATGTCTCCAAGTGAGTCACTTAACTTCTTTCAGCCTCAGTTTCCTCATCTATAAAATGAGGATAATAATAGCACCCACTTCCCAGGGCTATTGGGAGGATAAAATGAGGTAACATAGGTAAATCACATTTTAAACCTTAAAGAGCTCTATAAATTGCCAGCTATTATTATTACTCTACATCTTTTCCCTGCCTTCTTTTTTCTCCCAACATATACAAAACAGAACACTTCAAAACCAATTACATCTAGCAGTCAATCAAAAGTTTACTTGCCTCCTCTTACACAAAAAGACCAACAAAATAAAAGTAAAAACAAATATTACAGGATAAATTTTTTTTGTTTTACAGTGTAAGACTGTTTCCTGATGCAGAAAAAATTTCCCTTCTGTTTTAAGCTTTCCTAGTGGTATCTTGGCAAAACTAATAAAAACTATTTAGAATGAGAGCTCCATAAAGGCAAGGAGTATCACTTTTATATTTTTATTACATGTGTCTAGCATTGTTTCTGACACATAGTAAGCACTCAATAAATGTTCACTGCATAACCAAGAAGTAGTTCACAAGTAGCTTTTGTTCATTTGCTTATTGTCCAAGGGTAAACAATAGAGATCTTGTCACAGGATTGTAGATAGTTTTAATTTCTTCATCTAAGAACTGTCTATTCATATCCTTTGATCATTTTTCAATTCAGGAATGCATTGTATTCTTATATATTTGAGAAAGGAGGCCTTTGCTAGAAACACAAGCTAAAATTTTTTTTTCTAAATTTGTTTCCCTTCAAATCTTGGTTGTATTGGTTTTGTTCATACAAAACCTTTTTAATTTAATGTAAACAAATTTACTCATTTTATTTTTTGTAATATTCTTTAACTTTTGGTCACAAATTCTTCCTTTATCCATAAAAAGTCTGACAGAAAAACTTTTCCATGTTCCCCTACTTTGTTTATAGTATCACTCTTTATTTCCAGATCAAGTATCTATTGTTACTTTATTCTGATCTATGGTATGAGCTGTTGGTCTATGCCCGGTTTGTCATATTGTTTCCCAGTTTTCCCAGCAGTTTTTGTCAACAGTGAGTTCTTTCCAGAAAAGCCTGGATCTTTAGATTTGTTGAACAATTGGGTACTATGAACATTAACTATTGTGTGCTTATTACCTAACATAGTCCTTGATCTACTATTTCTTAGCCAGCACCAGATTGTTTTGATGATAATCACTTTATAGTATAGTTTGAAAGCTAGTATGGCTAGGTCACTTTCCTTCATATTTTTTTCATTGATTCCCTTAATATTCTTGACCTTTTGTTCTTCCAGATGAATTTTATTGTTTTTTTCTAATCAAGCAAACTTTTATAGAAAAATTACTCTAGCCTAGCCCATTTGGTCATATTAATTGTTTTATAGAGGAATGAGGTATAAAAAGGAAAGATCACCACTTGGCACTTAGGAGATATTTCTTAAATGTTTGTTGATTGTCACTAGAGCTATGGTCAAATTCTAGCTCTGTCACCTACTAGCTGTGTAATTTTGGACAACCCTATGAACTTCACTGAACCTCAGCAGCTTAATTTGCAAAATAGAGTTAATAGTACTTTAATTTGTATCACAAAAGTTGCTGTGAGGATACATTAAAAACTATCAAGGACAACTGGGTGGTTCAGTGGTTAGGGTGCTGGACCTGGAGTCAAAAAGACTCAAGTTCAAATCCAGCCTTTGACACTTATTTGTGTTGTTAACCTGGTCAAATCGCTACTCAGTTTCTTCATATGTAAAATGGGAATAATAACTCCTAGGCTTATTGTGAAGAATGAAATAATATATGTAAAGCACTAGCAGTGTCCGCCACCTAACAGGCACTATATAGATGGTAGCTGTTATTTTTTAAAATGTATCAAAAGGGGCAACTAGGTGGCTTAATAGATAGAGTCAGGAGTAGAGATAGGTCTTGGGTTCAAATTGGCCTCAGACAATGCCTACCTGTGTGATGCTGAGCAAGCCACTTATCCCCAATTGCCTAGCCCTTACCACCTTGGAACCAGAACCTAATATTGATTCTAAAATAGAAGGTAAGGGGGAAGCTAGGTGGCTCAGTGGATTTGGCAGGCTTGTGCTACCTTTTGGCTGATAACTGTTCCCCAATTTTTCAAACAAATGACAGAAACATATGATACTTACATGTGGTTAACTATATTAGTGGGTGATGCTTTGGCATATGTGCCATTGGGGATAGCCATGCCTGCAACATTTTATGGGGCCCTAATGATATTGAGGAAGGTTCTGGCATTTACCTTTGGAAGAACAGAAATAACAAACCTGGTTTTGGAGCAATTAGTGGAGCACATGAAGACTCTAGTTGAGATAAACAAGCAGATCAGGGAGGGAAAAGATCTAGATGCAAAGACAATCATGCAGCTAGAGATTATTGAAAGTGCAGTCACACCAAAAAAGGGGAGTGATATTACACAACAGGCTACAGATAAGAACACTGAAGAACAACAGGTTGCAGGGGCTGAAGCAGCTCCTGTAACTATCCTTCCCATTACTGATAGGACAGTGGTACAACCTGACTCAGGCATTATACATGTTAAGGACTACAAACCTTTCTCAGGGGGTGATCTGGAGATCTTAAAAGGGAGGTTTCCTCTGTTCTATACAAATCCCCATAAGTCTATAAAAGAATATAAATGGGCCGTGAGGCTTTACAATCCAACATTTGAGGATGTGGAATTGCTCCTATCAGAATTATACACCCCTAGTGAGAAGGCAAAGTTTATAGCCAAGACAAGAAGCAACCCCAATCTTGCCTCATGGCCAGAACAACACCAGGACTTGGAACTCTCCTCACATGCCAACATAGCTTATCTCAAAAGGTGTAGAGAGGATTTAGCAGAAGCGATGAGGCTCCATGCAAGACGGTCAAATGCATGGGGGTCCTTCGAGAAATTAAGACAAGGGGAAGAAGAACACCCAAGCCTTTACCTGGACAAGCTCTTAGAAGCAGGCGAAACTATCCTAGGTTTCAGGAACATGACAGCTGAGAATAACACCCAGCATGTCAGGAGCCAATTTGTAAAGGGCAGTCTAAACCACATCCAGGCTTATTTCAAGTTGTATTGCCCACAATGGGAGACCATGCCCATTGAAGAACTAAGAAAGACTGCTGCATACGTCCATGAGTCTAGGGATAGTGAGCTTAAGCAATCAAAGGCCTCTGAAAAGGATAGGAAGATTGCAGAGCTGGAGAGTCAACTAAAAGAAGCTCAAAAGTCCAAGGAGATAGAAGAGATTAAGAACATGGCTCTGATGTCCAGCAATCAGAGGAGCTAGAGCAGGCCTAGGCAGTCCTCCAGCAATAATACCAACTCTGTCAAGTGCTGATTCTTGTGCTCAAGACTTGGGCATATTGTTCATGTATATAGGTTTAAATCTCAGATAAATTTTGGGAATAGAAACAATAACAATAATAACAACAACAGGGGAAACACCTACTATAATTCTAGATACAACAACAATAATAGTAGCAACAACAGGGATAACATCAGATACAGTGACAAAGCAAAGGCCAGGTGTTGTGACCATAACTGTGCTAAATTCAGTAATTCCCCTAGTTTATCAAAAATGGAGGAATATGTGTCCCAAGGAGTGCAACCTCGTACCAGCTTATGAATCGAGAAAGCAGCCTTAGTTGTTGCAAGGACAGATAAGAGCAGTGACAATGATGTGGCAGAGAAAAGTGGGAAGGACAATTGGGTACAGAAGAAATTATAAATTATGGGTTGGTGGATGTAACACAAATTTACAAAGAGATGACTGAGAAGGAGTTGCAAATGGAGGAGGATATAATAGAAATAAAGGAGAGAATTTACGGGAAAGGAAACAGTGATTTGGGGAATAATGAAAGGAAACCAGGCACATTTACACAAAACCTTGATACAAGTTTGAAGAAAATAGCATTCATTGATTCTCACTGTTTGGGGAAAGAAGCATTATTGTGTAGTAAGACTGTGGATCATTTAAAGCAATCAGTAGTACAGCAAGGCCAAAGAACAAGGGCAACGGTTTTAGACAGGTGTTCTAATGGGGATCTCTTAGAAACAGTGTCAACAAGGGAGATGGGCTCCTGCAGATCATTGAGAAGGAAAGTGCAAAATTCTCAGGCACAGGCACAACCTCTTCTCTATCACCAAATAGGGAAGCTAGAAGGGAAAGTGGAAAGTCTAGTTGCTACGATACTAAAGGAACTTTAAAGCTGGATCCTGAAGCTAGGGAATTCATACCAATCCTACTTCAGGGTCAGGTGCATAAAGATGTAGCACACTTTCAAGCCTTTGGAGTAAATTCTGAGTTGATGCATTTAAAGGAATTCAGTTCCATAAATGTCAGTAGCCAAGAGAGAAACAAAATGACACCAATAGGAACAGAGAAAGAATCTACAATACTGACTTTGTTTCCTATGCAAAGTACACGTGCTGTTAAATTTCCTGTTACTGACATAGAATCTAGGGGTCAAATACAAGAAAGAGGCATAGATACAGATTGGGATGTAGACATGAGCCAACAACACATTCCCAATTCTTAAGAATTTCCTTTAATGCAAAGAATTACCTCTCCTGAATCTAACTTTGCACAAGTCAAGCAAAGCATGTTCAGTGAAGAGAAGGACACTCTACCTTTCTCATGGTCTGGGGAAACTGAGATACATTTTGACACTGATAGGCCCATGAACAGTCTAGGGATGCCAATTAAGGCACAGGCAGTCCAAAAAGCCACATTTGAAGGAGACTTACCATTATTACACTTACAGAATCCTGAGCCAGCACAGACAGAAGTCCTAGAACAAGATCAATGGAATTTGGGGGACATTGAAAAAGAATCACCTTTGGTACCTGTTGATCAGACAACTAAAGACAGGGAACCCTTGGTTATGGTGATGATAGGAAATCAAATCTATCCTGCTCTTATTGACACCAGAACAACCCAATCTGTGTTAACATCTGCACCAGAAAATTGTGCATTAATGGGGTTTGTTAGAGTAAAAGGAGCCACTGGGCAAATGGAGTTGGTGCCCTGGCTAAGATCTAAGATGGTGAAGATAAGCCCAATGACTTAAGATCATTCCTTTCTGTTGATACCCAGATGCCCATTCAACCTTTTGGGGAGGGATGTTCTCTGTAAATTAGGTGCCACTATCCAGTGTGATAAGTCAGGCCAAATATTCCTACACTTACCCAAACACAGTCACTCAAGCACCATCCCTTGCTATTCCTGGGGCAAGTGGAGGGTGATGAGGAGGAACAACATATGGAGAGTATCTTTGAAATACCAAAAGATATCTCAGAGGCAGTTTGGGCTAAGCATTCAACTGATGTGGGAATTTTAAAATCTGCCACACCTGTTAAGATTGAGGTGAAAGAGGGCACTCCACTTAGAATCCCTCAGTATAGGTTGAGCAAAGAGGCCACAGAGGTTATCAGGCCCATAATCCAAAGTCTCCTGGAACAAGGCATTTTGATCTATACTATATCCGAGTACAACACACCCATTATACCCATTAAAAAGCCAAAGAAAGATCCAAATGGCAAAACACAATGGTGTTTTGTGCAGGATCTGAGAGCAGTAAACAACTCTGTTAAGAAGGGATATGCAGTGGTACCTAGCCCAGCAAATATCATTGTTGAAATTCCAAGTAGTGCAGCCTGGTTCACAGTCGTGGACCTGTGCATATTTTACCATACCCCTGCATGAGTCCAGTCAGAAGATTTTTGCATTTTCCTGGGAGGGTAAACAAATCTGTTGGACCTGAATTCCACAAGGGTTCTCAGAAAGTGCAAATATCTTTTGCCAGATCCTGCAGAGACCTTGAATCATTCACTGAGAGTAAATTAGTGCATTATGTTGATGACCTTTTGCTAATGTCACCAAATGCATGAGTGTATCAAAGGGACAGCAAATATCTATTATAAGAGTTATGCAAAAGGGGACACAAGGTCTCCAGGGCCAAGGTACAGTGGGTTTACCAAAAGTAGAGTACCTCATCTTCATGTTGGAAAAGAGTATAAGACAGATTTCCCAAAAAAAGAGTTGCACATATACAGAAGCTGTGCATGCCTAGGACCAAGAAACAGCTCCGTGCAATTTTAGGAATCATGGATTACTGTAAGTAATGGATACCTGGTTATAGTCTGATCTGAAAACCTCTGACAGACTTGACTAGGAACAGTCTCAGAACCTTTAAAACTGGCACGGGAGCACAAGCATGCAATAGGAAAACTGAAAACAGCTATGTTGTCAAGCCCTGCACTTGGAATCCCTGACCATGCAAAACCATTTCACCTGTTTGTGCATTAGGACAAGGGAATAGCCAGTGCTGTATTAGTGCAGACTCTTGGGGATACGTTCAGACCATGTATGAGAGCAATTGTTAAAAAAATCTTCAGATCTGGTTTTGGGATGCAGGATCATGCTGTACTCACCTCATCAAATAGATACCATCTTGAAAAACAGCAACCTGTAAGCATTTACATCCCAGCGTTTATCCCAATATCAAATTGTGTTGCTGGGCAATGAGAACCTAACTTTCCATCGTTGTAAGGAGATCAACCCAGCCACACTGATGCCAGACTTACCGTTAGAAGGGGAACCCATCCATAGCTGTGAAAATACCTTGGAAATAGTTCAGAAAACTAGAGATGACCTAACCAATATCCCTTTGATTTCTCCAGACCTAACACTGTTTACCGACGGTTCTGCATTTGTGTTAGATGGGGAATGGTATACAGGTGCAGCTGTAGTGACTCAAGATGAGACTTTATGGTATGCAGCTCTACCAAAGTCTATGAGTGCTCAAGGTGCCAAAATCCTGAATCTCACCAGAGCTCTAGAGATTGGCCAGGGCAGAAGGATAAACATGTATACCGACAGCAAATATGCATTCAATGTAGTCCATTGTACTGACCAAATCTGGAGATATCAGGGTTTATAACTGCTGGTGGGAAGGAAATAGCTTATGGGAGCCTTATAAACCAACTCCTGGAAGCTGTCCAGTTGCCCAAAGAGGTGGCAGTGATGCACTGCCGATCACATCAAAGGGGTGAAGATGGGATCTCATTAGGAAATAGAAGGGTACATATTACAGCCAAATATGGTGCCCAAGTTGGTCCCATCCATGTGCTGAACTTCTTGGTGGATGAAGCAGATCTAAAACAGGCGTACTCCCCGAGGGAAGTAAAGCACTGGATAGAAAATCTAGGGGCCAAATTAGTGAGAGGTGTATGGTTTTCTAGTGCAGACAAACCCATTCTTCCAAGATCTCTATATAATACCCTATGTAATGCATTACATGCCAAAGGCCATTACGGGACCCAATCCCTTGTGGATGGCATTCAAAGACACTGGATGGCTCCTGGCATATCCACTTGTGCAATTAGAACATGCCAGAAATGCAAAGTTGGCTTGCAGTATAATCAGGGCATGACCAGAATTAAGGGACTAGGGAGCAGACAATTGGCATATACCCCATTTGAGTATATATCAATGCCCAATTGTCAAGGATACAAATATGCCCTAGTCATCATTGGCAGGTTGACTCGATGGCCAGAAGTGTTCCCTGCGAAGAAAAACAACTCAGCCTTCGTGGTAAAGACACTTCCGAGAGAGATAGTCCTGAGATTTTCTGTTCCAGCTAGAATTGATTCGGACCATAGGTCACACTTTTCTCAAAACCTCCTGCATGAAATTTATAAGACCTTGGGGATACAGAGAAGCTTACATTCGGTATATCACCTAGAATCCTCAGGGCAAATTGAGGTGTGCAATAAGAAACTTAAAAATTTTATTGGAAAAATGTGTTCTGAAAGCCATCTAAAATGGGTACAAGCACTCCCCATTGTTCTCTTTTATTTAAGAAGCAAACCCTGTAGTGACACACACCTATCACCATTTGAACTCTTGTATGGTCATGCTCCATGGCATAGTTCATCCCAGAAGTCAGCTCTCTTGTCACACCTTGTTATGGGTGAATTTGGGAAACGTGTTATGTTATAGGGGATTTGGAAGGGATGTTGTCAGGGACTTGCTAGGTAGGTAATATGGGTTGCAGGTAGGATGTAATAGGGAGGTTGAGGCTGAAGCTAGGAGTAATAACTGGTAGGATCAGGGAACAAGACAAAGCAAGGGATCCAAGGCTGAAGGTATTCAAGTGAATATACTAGGTAATAGGGAAGTTAAGGCAATATATTGGATAAGGAAGGTTCAATGATGAAGGATGGCAACTTAGGAGGTAGGAGAAAATGAGGGAATGTCTGAAGTCAGGGAGTATATTACTGAGGTAACAAGGTTTGCCAGAGAGAAGATGAATTAATCTAAACAGGCAAAGAGCAGCAGGGCTTATAGACTAGGACTTAGACTAAAGACAAACTGAAGGGAAATGGACTGATTGAAATTAACTACAGGCTCTAGTTAATTTCACAGGAAGGGACTTGTTTTGCAGTTACACCTTCCTTCAAGATGGATACCCCGGCTTCCCTTCAAGCCCAGAGTATGTTGATTCTATTCCTCTTCTTCCCTTTTCTTACTAATTAACTGACAAAGTAACAGGTCTGTTTTAAACACAAAAGGGGTTTATTGTCGTCTCAGGTTAAATTGTCAGGTAAAAGGAATTAAAGGAAGCCCTAATAGTTGCTTAAAGAAACCTCAGGTGGGGGAAGGGAAGCAGAGATGGGGTTTGAGCAAGGTCCTGCCTTGACTCAACTCTCAAGGTGATCTTGAAATCAAAAGGGACTATGATGATGGCTACCAAATCTCTCTAGATAATGTACTGCAAGAGTAGAGCTGAACTCTCACAGATTTGAAAGTACTCTCTGATTTCAATCTCCTTATTCACTCCTATCAGACATTTAGGTAAGGGAAAGGTAGGGAAATGAGGAAGAGTATGGAGATTCAAAGGGTTTATCTAAATTAACAAATCTCAAAAAACACTCCAAATCTAGGCTAAGTTTTCAATCTCAAGAAGGAGAAGAAGCAGCTCAGCTGGCCCTAGTTCTCTCCACGAGTTCCCAGGTCCAACTGAAACTTTCTTCCAAGATTCTAAACTCCTAACTGACATCAGAACTCAGCCAAAGCCTGAAAAACTGCTATGTCCCCCTCTCTCTGTACTACACACCTTGGAGCTGAATGTCAGCTATATAAATATATAAAAGCCTTAAAAAAAAAAAAAAAAAAGACTGGATGAATTGCACAAATTTGGCTTGTTAACCCAAAGAGTTCCTTTAAACTTTAGCTTATATCAGCTTAAACCGGGAGATATGGTCTACATAAGGAACTTTGCAAGAAAAACCATTCTAGACCCTAAATGGGTAGGGCCTTACCAAGTACTATTAACTATCCCAACATGTGTTAAAGTTGAGAACAGAGACCCCTGGTTCCACATCACATATGTGAAGCCTGTAAAGGAACTTGCTGTACATGAAGAACACCATGATAAACCAATTGACTCAGAGCAACATGAAATAAATGCACAAACAGATCCACAGCAAACAGAATGTACCGTTGAAGGAAATTGAACTGCTTGAAATTCTAAAAATAAAAATTCAAAATTTTTTGCAACACAAAATAACACGAGAATTAACACAATTACATCACTACAACTAATGTTCCTGATTAAGAAGGTGACAAGCCACCCACTCAGCAAGACAATAGACAACAGACAAGTATGAATCCAGTACAGATGAAAAAACAGAGAACACAGAAGCTACAAGCTGCAGAAATTCACAGCAGAGGCGGCACGAAGGAATGGACAATCACAAGGGATTTGTAATCTTTATTAAGTCCTGTGCAGGAAGAGGACTGGAAGGGAAGAAATACATAAGGCTATAATATCATGTCATAAGCACACATTACACAAATGAGACATCACATGGTAGCTTGCATGCCACACTACATATGCTACGCAAGGAGAATGGTGCCAGAAGATCCGTGAAGTAAGGGGTAAGTATGTGCATGCATCAGCACTCATTAGTTCATTGGACACAACACAAAACTGATTGTTCACCTTTTGACATAGACCTCATGTAAATAAATGAGAGTCTCTGGTATGTATATATTTATGTATTATATGTACATATTACATGTGAATAGTTATATATAATGGAAGGGTATCCTAGGATCTCTAGCATATCAAAAGATCCATTGTTTGTTTTTTGATTTGATAGACATCAAGGGAACTTCCACCAGTATATAGGCATTGTGTATAGCCTGTATTATAATTACTAACACATAGTACAGAGTTACTAACAACTTAGGGAAAGGTAGCTTTAGGGACCTTTGGAATACAGAGTTAGTTAGGGAGAGTCACTATAGTATATGAGGATAAGTAATGTATATAGCCATGTACATAGTTATAATTAACAGGATAACATTAACATACTAACAATTTAGAACTTAGAAGTATTAATACCATTAGCATAGCTTAAGTAAGGTACTAACATGAAAACTTAGAATTAAATGTTTCATGTTTCTGTATAAACAGTTTTATAACACTTTGCTTATAGTTTTACCATGTTCCTTTTGTTGTGAGTTAGGAACAAGTTGAGAAACAATTTAGTCCTTTGCAATTTTGCATTTGAATGTGTTACAAAGATATTTTCATTGCATGCTTTAGGGATAGTGATTGCAAACTGTATTTGTTGCAAATTTGATTTTATGGTTGTGTTACTATGTTTGTTATATTGTTGTGCTTGTACTTTATATCAAAACCCTTTTTTCCCTTTGTTTACCTTCCTTTTCCCTCCTTAGATACAGGTAGATAGTTAACATAAGCCATAGGAACAGAAAAAATAGGATTAAGGTGTTAAGAATAGGAATTTGTTTAGAAAGTTGCTCTAGTTATAGCATAGAGGGGTGAACTGTGCTGAAATATGTTAAGACTGCAGAATTTCCAGTGGAAATTCCACTAGAAAAGGGGGAATACTGTAACATGGAAAATGACAGGGTGGAATTCCTGCAAGATATAGGGTCAAGCCTCACCCAGAATTCTAGGGGACACCCCCCCCCCAAGAACTCTGGGTGAGGGGACAGTTTGAAAGCAGTTAGACAGTTGATTCCTGGGGGCTGAAGTGAGCAGGTCACTGTTTGCTGAGCCCAGTTCTGGATTGCTTTGGAGGCCATTTGGGGCAAAAGCCATTTTGGTTCTGCTCAGCAGTTTGCCTGTGAAGCTGAATTAGCCCTTTCCAGCAACAGCACAATTGTTTAGTTATTTAGATATTAGAAATGATAATTATAGGCTTTGAGGACAAGCTAGCTATAAAGTCTGCCACTCCCTCTGGGAGGGGGGAGGGGGAGGGGCTGTTTCTATCTAACAGTTCAGGGCTTCCCAGATCTTATCCAAATCCTTGAAACCCCTTCCCTTGGTTCCCCTTCCTCTCTTATTAGTAAAACTTCATCTTTAAGGTAGCTGTGCCTGGCTATAATTTGGGAATATTCACTTCCTTCGTTAAGCTTAGTTCCTTTCAGTTGCCAGCCCAAGAAGTCAGATCCTTGTTCTGTCCCCGATAGCTACTAGACATCAAGCTTCTCCTATCTTTTCTAGTCAAATTTGTGGGGAAATAAGTTGAGAAAGTAAAAGTCTTAAGGAGAAAGCTTTGCCTAGCCTTCCCAGAAATTATCTGATCAACCTCCATTTCCAACTGATTTCTAACTGCTTGTTGTGAGGGGGGAGAAGGAGCACTGAAGCCAGTTTATGCCCCTCCCTTCTCACTCAAGCCTGGGGGGCGGGGGGGAGCAGTGAGTCCTGCTGCTATAGACATCTGGCCATCTCTTCAGCTTCCCAAATATCTCTGTTAAGATCAACATGACACGAGATGGGAGATCCTAGGTTCAAATCTGGCCTCAGACACTTCCTAGCTGTGTGACCTTGGGCAAGTCACTTAACCCCCATTGCCTACCCTTACCACTCTTCTGCCTTGGAGCCAATACACAGTATTGGCTAAAGGTAAGGGTTTAAAAAAAAAAACACAGAAGATAAGGTTTTTTGTTTTGTTGTTTTTTAAGGGAAGGGAATGAATCAAAAGGACATTGTAAATAAGTCACAAAGTGCTTCCCAGCCCCCCTCCCCACCCCCGTATCTGTAGGGTTTATGTCCCAAGACCTATCATGGATAGCTGAAATCACAGATATAAACAAACACCTGCTGACCCCCATATACATGTGCTCTCTTCCTGCTCCTGCCCCTTGCCTAGGTGCTCTGGGGCTTCTCATCCCTCCACAAAAAAGAAAACCTTAAAAAACTGAAAGTGGAAACAGAAGAGTGGCCAATGGGGACAGACCGTTGCCACAGGAGGACTTTTGGCACTTCTGGGTAGACTTCCAGAGCTTCAGGAGTAGCACTCTGGGGCTTCGGGTTGACTACATGAAGTGAAAATGAGGGTAACAAAGCCTGAGTAGGTATGTGTGTGTTAGTGTTTACACACATCTGTATGTATTAGTGTTGCTACATCTACTGGCAGCCAGAATGATGCACCAGGCGTGGAAGCACTGACCTATTTTTCTCAAAATATTACATTTTGACCCTTTCAATGATACAGTGATCAAGAAAAAAGCATCTATTGCTTTTATATTAAGGATGATTTTATAACTTTTAAACCATTATTCCTAGAAAACACACTATTCTGTTTTCCTAGTATATGATGTCATGAATAGAAAAGTATGAATTCAGAAGGTCAAGTTTGCGTTCAAAGAAACCAAAAGACAATCTGTTTCCTCACCTGTTAAAAATTAATGTATCTTTCTAACTTACTTCACAAAGTTTTTGAAAAAGCCATTGAGAATGTGACAAATGCTTTGAGGCTTCAGAGAAAAGATCTGAGTATCACTGCCACACAGGTCTTCTGGCAGCAAAGATGAGATTTTTTAGTTGAAATGTATGTAGAGGTGCTTTTGTCTCAGACTCAAATGAACAAACCCTAAATACCAACTTTACATAAGGCTTCAGATCATGAGATCTTTAACTTAACCATTCATTTAGCAACCTTAAGACAGTACTTTTTATTAAAACTGTTACCTTCCTTCTCAGAGCCAATACAACGTATTGGTTCCAAGGTAGAAGAGCAGTAAGGACTAGGCAATGGAGGTTAAGTGACTTGCCCAGGGTCACTGAATTAGGCAGTGTCTGAAGCCACATTTGAACCCAAGACCTCCTTTCTCTGGGCCTGGCTTTTTGCTCATTGAGCCACCTAACTGCCCCTGTATTTATGTCTTTTATAATTTATCAAGAATAATTTTTCTAAATGTTCAAAGAAGAATGTTTGGTCTTAGAGTAGGGATATCTGATTAGAAATTAAGAATTCCAGAGTCATTCTTTCCAAGACTGACTTGTTTTGTGAAGATACTTAGATGAAGTTGTTTTAATAATTATGTGAACACTTCCTCCACTAAGACAGCCTCATTTCTCCTAACCTTCCTACCCTGTGTAATTCCTGTCCATGCCCTTCTGCAAATCCTCCAGAACAAAGGTGTCAAAAACTGCTCATAACACTTCTAAATGGAACCCAAAACAGATTAGTATTGGGAAATAATGAAGTAAAAGTGAAATATTGATAATACATTTTAAATAAGTCAAAATGTAGCCCACAGTGATCCTTATATATGGATTAATGGGCCCTACTTCTATTTGAGTTTGAGAACACTGCTTCAGAGAAACCAGTTAAGGTTAAAAGCATCTTCCTCTGGTTCTTTTGGCCTCTCAGGGGTACTTAATGCAATGAAGTACTTGAATTATCTGTTATCTCACACTCTTATTACATATTAGTCCCACTTCCTTTTCTGGTCAGATCACAGAGTCTGAGTCATAAAGGATTTCATAGGCCATTTATGTTCATTGGACCCAAACTTGTGTGGGGTTCTGCTTTACAATGCTCTCAGCAAAAGTTTGTCCAGATGATGCTTAAATACTTCCAACAAAGGTAAAGCCCATTGCCACCCAAAGAAGCTCCTTCACTCTGCAATAGCTCCTATTGAATGGAAAAACTTATTTCAAAATGAAATATACTTCTCTATAATTTCTGCCCATTGCTTCTAGTTCTGAACCCTGGGTCAAGCAGAAAAGGTCTAATCTCTCTTCCATATAACAGCCTTCAAATATTTGAAGATGGCTAAATATATTTCAATTCCTTTAAGCCATCCTCACAGGGCCAAATTAGGCATCCTCAGTTTATATCTATATTAGCTGCATGACTATTGAGACTTCACTGAGCCTTTCAGACTGTGAAGGGGTAAGATTAGAGTGTGCTATGATTAACACTCAATAACAAAAGGTTTCTTTCATCAGAAGCGTGAACATTTTTTGGGAAACAATACCATAAGTGATACTGTTCTAGAAGAAATTATCTAGGCAACTAATATAGAATTACATGAGAAAGGCTTGAACAACTTGGTTTTTTCCAAATTGTTTTCCATTGTGATTTAATTAAATTATTTTTCAAAATGATGAATAAGTGCAAAGGGATTTTAAAATGTTATTTAAATATTTCTTAATTATCAAGGAAATAATGAGCCATCTCATTACTAAAAATTGATTTTAATATGTTTTTTTCCAAGACTGAATATAGAGATGCAGTGCTAATAAAGGATTCTTCTGCTGTAATCGTGGGTGGAATACATCAAAATCCACTTTTTGAATTTTTTCCAAGTAGTCCTCTAATGCAACCTAAAAATGAAAAAGGGTTTTTAATCAGTACATTGAAATATTAGCCATATGAAAGAAATTTGAAAAAAATTATGATTATTATAATTGGCATGTAGGTGATATGGATAGAATACTGAACATGGCATCAGGATAATCTAAATTCAAAGCTTGCCTCATATACTTAATAGCTAGGTGGCCCTGGGAAAAACACTTAACTTTCTCATCCTTCATTTCCTTATTTCTAAAATGGGAATAATAGCACCTAACTCATAAAGTTGTGTGCATCAAAAAAGTTAACATAGGTAGAACTTTACAACCCCCCCCAAAAAAAGCTATATAAGTACAAGCCATTACAATGATGATAAAAACTATTTCATCATTCAAAGAACTTTATATGACCCTTCTCTGTGAAATATTATAATAAAAAAATTTTAACATGTAAAGATAACACATTTTTCTTTTATTCATTAAGTATTTATTAAATGTCTACTGTGTGCAAGGCACTGAGGATACAAAGACAAAAACAACAATTCCATGTACTCAAGGAGATTATATTCTTCTTCAAGGATAATCCATTTATACAGGTAAATAAAAAATATACATCATCAATAGGCTGGGCATAATTCTTTTGGCCACAGCAATTCATGAAACTTTCTAATTAAGATATAAGGGGGGGGCGGGCAGCTGGGTAGCTCAGTGGAGTGAGAGTCAGGCCTAGAGACAGGAGGTCCTAGGTTCAAACCTGGCCTCAGCCACTTCCCAGCTGTGTGACCCTGGGCAAGTCACTTGACCCCCATTGCCTACCCTTACCAATCTTCCACCTATGAGACAATACACCGAAGTACAAGGGTTTAAAAAAAAAAAAAAGATATAAGGGGGTTGTAAACTTTTGATGATAGGAAAAGCACCTACAATGATTAGGTAATGGATATTTTGAGGTACTATAGTTAGAACAAACCTGACTTTAACAAAAATCCTTTTTTGTTTACAATTTTTGGAATTCTTTTTAATGAAACATTCAGCTAAAATGTGAATACCACTGTAATTACATAATAGCTCTCTGACATTGTTATAAATAAATTATGCTAGTGTATGCAAAACAATAAAGGAAAAATGCCAGTCATGGAAAAAAATGTGAGCTGTTAGGTCAATGAAAAAAGTTGGCAGAACAGATTATGATGAAAGACGGCTCAAGTTTTCTCTATCATAAAGTGAGATAGGGATAGAAAATAGATCCGTGATTTCTTTAGAATGGGGAACTGCTTCTTTTACTGATGCTGGTCAGCACCTTCTCTGAAACTTCTTTGAGGGTTGTTTAGGGCACCAGAGTGATGAAGTGACTTGTCTAGGGTCACACTGCCAGGATATGCCAGAGGCAAGACTGCAACCCAAGTCTTCTTGGTTCTTGAGCCAGTTCTTTGCACATCATACTTTGTTCTCGCAGCAAGAACATAAATGACTTAAATAAATTTATTTTATGATATGAAAGGCAGGCTGATGTAGTACAAACTGAATTGGTCTGTGAGCCATAAAGGTTTGGACTTAAGTCCCATCAGTACCATATCCTGACTGAGACTCTGTCAGGGTCCTAAACAATTCTCTAAAACTAGAAGGTGTGGACAAAGCGCTAACCTGCATCAGCAGTGGGAGTTTCCTCCTCTGAGAGTGCCAGTGAAATCACAGGTCCAGTCCTTATCCCTCTCCTTGCTAAAAGACTCAATTATACAGGTATACAGGAGGCCGCTACACCCACTGCTGGCTCCTTCCTGACTAGCCCTGGGCCAGGATTGCTGTTAGCTCTGGCCTCTCTTGCACTCAGAAGGCACACAGGGGTCTTCTAGCATCTCTGGCAACTCCCCAGGCATTCTGCAGCCCCCAAAATGAGAGGGAATAGTCACTGCTTATCTTTCACTCCAGGAGGACCCTGACCCAAGATATCCTCCAGCTCAGTTGCATCTCAAAAGCCTCCTTTAGAGTCTCCTGACGTTGGTCCCATGCCTACATGTGATTCCCCTGCCTACTGTGAGCTGGGTTTCATTGGGCCTTCACAGGGCACATCTCCACTCACATTCTTATCTTCTCAGTCAAAGCCTTTGCCTCATACTTCACACCCCATCTCCCCCCACAAAAAAATAACAACAAAACAAACAACTATTCATGGAGATTTCTCTCTTTTCTGGGGCAAGTAGCACAGTGGATAGAGCACCAGGCTTGGAGTTAAGAAAAGGACCTGTCAAATCTAAACTCAGATACTTCCTAGTTGTTTTTCCCTAGGCAAATCACTTAACTTTGATTGCTCAGCCCTTGCCACTCTTCTGTCTTAAAATTGCTACAAAGACAGAAAGACTTAAAAAAAAAAAAAAGATTACAATAAGGGATAGCTAGGTGACTCAAAGGACAGAAAGTCAGTCCTGGAGATGGGAGGTCCCAAGTTCAAATCTGATCACAGACATTTCCTAGTTATATTACCCTGGGCAGGTCACTTAACCCCAACTGCCTAGCCTTTATCACTCTTCTGCCTTGGAACAGATACTTAGTATTGATTCTTAAGGCAGAAGGTAAAGGATAAGAAAAAAAGTTCCTTTTTTTCTCTTCTTCCTCATTTCCAATCTCTCAAAAATTTCCTTCCTCTACTATTGTTCCTATGCTCTCAGATGAAAAAATAGTCCTCCTTTCCAACCAAATATGACCTTGTTCCCATTCCATCCTGACTTTTCCACTGCCCTGTCACTCACCATGCCTCTGATATTCAATTTCTCCCTGTTTATTGGTTCCTTTTTGCCACCTACAAGAGGATCTAACCATATGGCTAGTTATCATCTCACAGACCTTCTTTCCCTTCGTGGCAAACCTCCCAGGGAAAGGAGTCTATAATCACTGCCTCCACTTCCTCTCTTTTCATTCTCTTCTACACCCTCTCTAGTTTCTGTCCTCAGACACTTCTTTAGACACTCTGCTGTGTCTGATACTATTAATCACCTCCTCCTGGACACTCTCTCTTCTCAGAACTTTGCAACACTGATCTTCAGTCTATCAGTCCAATTAGCCTTCTCAGTCTCATTTGCTGATTCTGCAACCAATGAATGACAACTAACCTTTGGTGGCTCCCAAAGCTCTGTCCTGAGCCCCTGTCAAGTTTTGCTTTATACCATCTTGCCTGATGACCATATCAGCTCCCATGGGTGCAATTACCATCTTTATGCAAATTACTTCCTGTTCCACATATTCAACTCTAATTTATCTCCTAAGCTATAGTCACATACCTTGAACTACTTCTTGGATATCCCTAAATGGATACACTACAGAAATCTCAAGCTCAACACATTCGAAACAGCAGAATTCATCTCCCTTCTTCCAAACTTCCCTCCCTATTACTGTGAAGGACATTGCCATCTTCCTAGTGATCTCATTTGCCTGTAAGAGTAGATTATTTTTGGAGAGGAGTGAGAGATGAAGTTGAAAAGGTAAATTGAGACCAAATTATCGAGGGTCTCGGTATGAGGCTCTATTATGAAGTTGATGGGGAGTGACATGCTTTAGGAAATTTTTAACTGGCAGAAGTATAGAGGACATATTGTAGGGGGAATGAGGTAGGCAAGGAGACCATTGAGGAGGTAAAGTGGCGGTCTGGGCCAATAGGTTATTGGGTCCATAAATAGGACAAGGAATGGACAGAAAAAGACTAATTAGAGATGGAAGAGTTAGAATTAAACAATAGTAGTAACTCATTGTGGTACAGTAGAAAAGAGTGGTTAGCTTTTAAAGTCAGATGATTTGGATACCCAGCTGTACCACTTACTACCTGAGTATAAGAGGATAATTATCTCCTATTTTCCAGACATTAAATCTATTAATGCAGCCTACATTTTTTTGGAAGTTTTCTCACATGATTAATCCATAATCAATCACACATCAAATGTTTATTAAACATCTACCATATGCTAAGGACTGGGACACAAAGATAAAAATTAAATAATCCCTGCCCTCCAGGAAGTTAAAATCTATTGGAAGAAGACCATATATACATAAAATAAATACAAGTTATTTTGGGAGAAGGGACTAGCAGCTGTGGGGACCAGGAAATATCTCATGTAGAAGAAAGTGTGCGCTTTGAAGGAGATGGAGAATTTCAAGAGGCAGAGATGATAGCAGAATTAGCCATGGGAGACAATGGTCTATGCAAAGGCCTAGAAAAAAGATGGAGTCATATGTGAAATGTTGGAAGGGATATGGCAAAATTGGGACACTAATGCATTGCTGGTGGAGTTGTAAATTGATCCAACCATTCTGGAAGGCAATTTGGAACTATACCCAAAGGGCTTTAAAAGAATACATGCTCTTTGATCCAGCAATACCACTACTAGGTTTGTACCCCAAAGAGATAATGAAAAATGTTTGTATAAAAATATTCAAAGCCAAGTTCTTTGTAGTGGTAAAAAATTGAAAATGAGGGGGTGTCCCTTGATTGAGGAATGACTGGACAAATTGTGGTATCTGATAGTGATGGAATACTACTGGGCTGTAAGGAAAGATGAAGGAGGATTTCTATATGAACTGGAAGAATCTCCAGGAACTGATGCAGAGTAAAATGAGCAGAACCAAGAGAACATTATACACAGAAAGTGAAACATTATGGAACGATACAATGTAGTGGACTTTGTTAATACAAGACAACACCAAGGGACTTATAAGAAAGAATGTTATCAACATCAAAAGAACTGTGGGAATAAAACACAGAGGAAAAACAAATGATTTAACATTTGTTTATATGGATATATGATTTGGGGTTTTGGTTCTAAAAGATAGCTCTATTGCAAAAATGAATGATATGGAAATGGGTATAATTGATAACATTTGTATAGCTCAGTGGAAGTGTTTGTTGGATCCGGGAGGGGGAAAAGTAGAGGGGAAGAAAAGAAAATGAAATCTTGTAAACATGGAAAAATATTTTTAAAATTTTAAACTTAAAAATAAAATAACAATAATAACAATAATAAATAAATTCATGAACCCCCTGAAATCTAACCAGATTCCTTAGGGGTCTGCTGAGCCCAAGTTAAGAACACCTGTATTAGTTTCATCCTATTTTTCTAACCTATCTATCCAGATCTTTATGAATCTTGATTCTATTCTCCAGCATAAAAGTTATCTCCTCCATCTTTGTGATGCTTAGAAGTTTTAAACAAGTATAATTTCCATCTATGTCATTGATAGATTTTTCTTTAGAATGACAAAGACTTTCTGTATTTAAGCTTCATAAGCATTTACCACTTCTTTCTTCAATCAATATGCAGTTACAAAACATTCAAACAAGTACAACAGAATAGAATATTATAATTCAACATCTAAATCATAGATTTCTATACAGATCTTATATTTCACTAATGATTTCCATATATATTATATACATACAGTACATAATTTATACATAGCTCACCTCAAAACATAATCTGTGAAATGACTAGAATGTTATTGTGCATTATGTTACAATTTCCTCATAGAAAATCTGGAACCACGTGCTGGAGAGGAACGGGTGATATTTAAAAACATTTATTAGTGAATTGTTTCTTTATAGCTATGGAAGGCTCGTCACTCTTAAAAATTAGAAAAACAAACTAAAAACAAAAATAATTAAACCAACATTGCAGACATAAATTTGTAGCAATTTAAAAACAGAAAATCATATATACCTAGTTCTACTTACTGTCTGAAAAAAAGCAGGAAATGCTTTCATAGGAACACTCTTCTGGAAGGATCTGGCCTGAAAAGCATAGGGAGAGGAAATTGACTTGATACAGAAATTCTTTTCAAAATAAATATTAACTCTTAAAGTGAACAAAAAAACCCAAACCTACACAAAACAAATCTACCAGGAAAAGTCACAAAATTATAGAATTTCAAAACTAGGAAAATAGTAAATAAGTCCTCTAGTTCAAAGTGTAAATAATCCAGAATCCCCTCTAGAACATCAGTGAACAAAATTAAGTGATAACACAGCCTTTGTTTCTAAAGCCCTGGGGTTGGGAAAGTCACTGCCACTTTTGGAAGGTCACCCACTCCACTTTTGGATAACCACAGTTGTTAAGAAGTATCTTTTTATTCTGACATACTTTGTAACTTCCATCCAGTTCTTAGCTAAATACTCTGGAAAAAAAAAAGGAAGAAAGGAAGAAAGGAAGG
>NC_058130.1:632901109-633012216 GCF_016433145.1 Gracilinanus agilis | reverse complement strand
AAGGAAGGAAGGAAGGAAGGAAGGAAGGAAGGAAGGAAGGAAAACTAAATGTTTTGGTTATGAACTACTGTAGCTACAAAACCCAGAAAAAAAGAGGTTAATATTTTAAGGAACTCCTTTTTGTTCTACAGATTAACTTTGCATTTCTTATTATTTGTCCTCTTTTGGGCATGTAACTTCTCCTCTCTGGGTAGGCCTCAGTTTCTTCATCCTTTAAGTAAAAGGCTGGGATCACTACAAAAGCCCCTCCCAGCTTCAGTGTCCTATATCTTAATTATAAAACATATTAGAATATGAAAAGTACATTCAAATCAGAATGGCATGAGACATTTAATGAAATGATGACTTCTACATGAGGAAAATCAAGAAAGGCTTCATAAAGAAAGTAATGTCTGAGTTGGGCCTCTGGGAGAAAGGAAAGTTTTTTAATATAAGAAGCTTCCATTCCACACAAGTGGAAGATGGCATCAGCAGACAGGTAGGCAGAGTAGGAGTGGCAAAGCAGAGTGACAGCTCATTGTAAAGTCTGGTCAGGTTACATGGTAAAAGCAAAAGACCATGAGGCATAATGGAAAGACTGCTAAACTTGGGAGTCAGAAGATCTATGTTCAAATCTGCCTCAGACTAACTGTGTGACTCCAAACAAATCAATTTATCTCACTGAACCACTGCTTCCCAATTTTATAAATGAGGAAGTTAGATAACATATGCAAAGTATCTTGCAAATCTCAAGTGCTGTCAGCTATTAGGGTATAAAATTGAGCTGGAAAGTTAATTGGAGATTTCAAAAGATTGAAAATGAAGCAGATCTCTGGTCTCTTGGCAGAGAAATGATGAACCAGATGTGTAAAATGAGACATACCATTTCTAGCCTGGTCAATATATTGACTTTGCTTAACAAGGGAACAAGGTATGTCTTCTGTAAGGTTTCTTTGTGGAGCATATGGATGTATGTACATACAAAAAAAATTCACAGAAGAAAACAAAAAAGTTCAGAAGAGAGACATAAATTAGGGTAATTTTTTTATTACCTTAAATTTAACATATTCTATTTTTTTAAATGTATGTAACAGTTGTTCAAAGTTTCACATACAATCTTATTTTTTGTTCTTTGAATACTGGAATATTTGTTTTTGTTGATGATTAAGTTCAAAAGAAAAAAAGAACACTGATTTGAAATCGATTATGGAGGACTTTGTCAGGTAATGGGGATGTGTGTTTTTTTCTTTGTGACAAGGGAAAGTCACTGAAGTTTTTTGAGCAGACTTATGTACAAGCATTAATTTGTGGTAAAAGAAATGCAACCTATCCTCAGTCATGTTTTAAAAAAACAACAACACTGCAAATCATTAAGAAAAGAAATGCAAATTAAAATAACTAAGGTTTCATACTTCACATCCAGCAAATTGGCAAATATGATAAAAGAAGTAGTTGGTATGAGAGGAGCTGGTGTTGTTCATCCTTTATTTCTGAAGAGGACCTGTGGTATGTCTTGTCTTTCAACTTCAACTGGATTAAGTGAAGCAGAGTTTCACAAAGTTGTCAGCTTCAAGAGTAAGGCTTTTCCAGAGTCATCCAAGCAAATGACCTTAGTATCTTTAATGTCTGACCAGGATCTAGGCATTCCATACTGCCTAACTAAGCTGCCTTCATAGCTATTGGAAGAAACTGCTCTCATCTATGCATTCTACTGGGGAAAAGACGTCACACACACATGCTTGGAGTACACAGACATCCCCCTTACTCACCAATGGTTTTGAAGCCTGTCAGTTTCCCTCAATTTGGTGTAGCCTGTCTGCCAAGCCAGTTTTACTGGGTGTGGCCTCCATGCATGCTACAGCTTTTTGGAGCCACAAGTGAGAGCTAGGTGCCAGGTAGACAGTAAAGATGGATGAACAGTCCTCAAAAGAGCTTGGCAAGCCCTTTCACACCAGAGGTGCTAATCCTCACAGAATATCTCATACCATATCTAGCTCTAAATGAAGCTTAAGAATATCTAGATAGATAGCTATATGAAAGGCACACTAATACACTGATAGTAGCCCTGTGACATTGTCCAACTGTTCTGGAAAACATTTTGGGATCTTACTAAAAGAGTCACTAAAGTATTCAACCATTTCACCAAATTATCCTAGTGCTGGGTATATACTCCAAGGGGGTCAAGAACAGAAAATTACAAATACAACAAAATATTTATAGTGACATTTTCTGAGGTAGCAAAAAATCTAAAACAAATGATTAGAGAACAGATGAACAAACTATGGCATATGAATGTAATGGAATACCATAGAAAATGACAGCCTTGAGGAATTCTAAGAAACATGAGGATATATATAATATGATGAAGAGTGATCTCAGGAGAACAACATACCCAACGTCTAAAAATCTTCTCTGGGATAATAAGGAAAAAGACTTGTACAAAAATATTTATAGCCATGCTCTTTGTGGTGGCAAAAAAATTGGAAAATGAGGGAATGTCCTTCGATTGGGGAATAGCTGAACAAATTGTGGTATCTGTTAGAGATGGAATACTATTGTGCTCAAAGGAATAAAGAACTGGAGGAATTTCATGTGAACTGGAAAGACCTCCAGGAATTGATGCAGAGTGAAAGGAGCAGAACCAGGAGAACATTATACACAGAGGCTAATACACTGCGGCAAAATCAAACATAACGGACTTCTCTACTAGCAGCAATGCAAGGATCCTGAGCAAGGCTGAGGGACTTATGAGAAAGAAAACTAGACACATTCAGAGGAAGAACTATGGGAGGAGAAACATAAAAGAAAAACAACTGCTTGAACCCATGGGCTGATGGGGACATTATTGGGGATGTAGACACTAAATGATAACTCTAATCCAACTATCAATAATATGGAATTAGGTCTTGATCAATGATACATGTAAAACCCAGTAGAATTGTGCATCAGCTATGGGGGCAAGGGAGTTTGGTGGAGAGGGAAAAAACATGAAATATGTAACTATGGGAAAATATTCAAAATAAAAATTTTTTTAATTTAAAAAAATAAAAATCTTCTCTGGAAAAAAAGAAGAGTTGCTTGAGGGGAAGCTATAGAATCAAACACAAGTTTGCTTATTTTCAAGATAGGGAAAAAGCTCTGCTTATATCAGAGTAGAAGAAACAAGTCAGTGGAGAAGGTAATATTTAGTGAACTTATTATTTAGGAATATTACTAATAGAGCAAGGTTGTGAAATACTCAGAAGAGATGGAATTGAGAGCACAAGTATAATTAGCCTTCATGAGAATACAATAAAGATAACTCTTTTCTAAAATAGGATAAATAAGAAGATGAACAAGCAGATACTTTAAGGGAAAGGGGAAGATAGAGCGAATTAATGCTAGTTCTATGAAGCCATCTCTTGAGAGTAAGGGAAAAGTGGTTAGAACTAGGAGCTTGAAGAGAATGAAGAACAGTTTCCAAAGGAAGCTATGGGAAGGGTCATTCAATATTAGATGAATCTAAAGAATTCCAAGCAAGAGACACCAAAACAACATTCTAGAAAAGAATATCTCTAGGGATTAAAATGCACTATATTCATTAATTTTTTAAAAACAAACTTACATGTTTTAAATGAAGATGTCCTTGGCTAGCAATGTCATAAATTACATCCCTCACATTTTTATCTTGGCTCTTACGTAAAAAATCTTCTTGTGAAACACTATGCTAGAAGAGAAAACTCAGATTAACATATTCTTAATAAACTTAAAATTAATTTACCAGCATAAAATAAGCTCCTAAGATAAGTGATAATTATCCATCATTCATTAATGATTTCACTGGTGTTAAGATTAAAAATAATAAAGACTGATATAATAATAGAAATTAGTATTTTAATTAAAGCCATGGCCATGCTGGTAAAATCATTAGACCACTCACCGGTAAGAATTCAAAACTGCTGCCTCAGCCATTTTTTACCTTTCAAATCATCTCGCGCCTGCTAGCTAAGAGAGAGAGCTTCCTTTCGGAGTCTCCTCCCATTTAAACTGTCCTATGCGTGGTGACACAGGCGTCCCCACGCCCAAAGAACCGGAACCAGAAACCCGTTGGACCACGAGAAATGTAGTTTGATAGTTCCCACGTGTCCATAGAAAATATATATATACTTTTAAATGGCATCTCCCAAATTCCAATTAACACTGGTTCAGAGCGAAATCACTGAACAAGATGACTGAATTAACAACAAAAGCTTAAAACACAGACCACAGCAATTTCTTTCCAAATACCTGAAGCTTAAATTATATTTCTTAAAAAGTAAAATACTTAAAAAAGTAAAATAAATTTAAACATATTTTCCTTCTTAGCTTGTGAGCAACCTTCAGGAAAAGGTGACCCACTACGAAGGCAGAGGAAACAAGACACATGGAGATAAGTCCTTTGAACTGCCCTTCCTTATGCCACCACCTTCACCACCAACAAATACCTGATAGAATAAAAATTATTTTGTGAGATGTAGAAAATATCACTCTTTTTGTTTGTTTCTTTTCAGGCCAAGCAGTCTATGTTGAACACAGAATTAAAGAAAACTCAGGTTACATTCATATTTGGAATTCCTATTATATTCAGAAGAGAAAACATTAATTTTTCAGTTTTCAATTTATTGTTAGCTTCCCTTTTGGATTTTCTTACCAGCATGCAAATATCCATGGGAAGAAATACTTTTCGTCTACTACTATGATAGGGAGTTGCTCTCAAGCAGGTAATGATGCCTTGTGCTTTCCCAATATGACTTGCAGCATGGTCTGCATGGAGGTTCCTCACACCTATTTTTTTAAAATTGGGAACAAGGTTGATTAGCTTTATTTACATGTCATAGGTAATATATGTATTTTGTGGCTGGGGGAAAAAAAAGACTGAACAGACTTAAAACATAATAACACAGGGGGAGGTAGGTAGCATACTGAGTAAAGTCAGTCCTGGAGATGGGAGGTTCTGGATTCAAATTTGGCCTCAGACACTTCCTAGCTATGTGACCCTGGGCAAGTTACACCCCCATTGTCCAGCCCTTTCCACTCTTCTGTCTTAGATTCAATACACAGTATTGATTCTAAAACAGAAGGAAAGGTTTTTTTTTTTAAGTATATAAAAGAGGTAGAGAAAACAACCATTCTACCACAAAATGGGCTTCAAAATTGGAATAACAATGAGAAGTTTTCTCAAATTATATTGCACCAAGAGCATATCTAGGATTTAATCATTTATTAAGGAAAAAACTTTATACCAATCTTTCCGGTCTCTTTTCAGTTTAATTTCATATGATCTCATTCATTTTTTTTTTAAACTCTTACCTTTCAACTTAGAATCAATACTGTGTATTGGGTCCAAGGAAGAAAAGTAGTAAGGGCTAGGCAATGGAGACTAAGTGACTTGCCCAGGGTCACACAGTTAAGAAGTGTCTGTGGCCAAATTTGAACCCAGGACCTCCCATCTCTGGGCCTGGTTCTCAATCCACTGAGCCACCCAGCTACCCCCGATCTCATTCATTCTAAGGAACATGCTTTGCAAATAAACAATCCTATATTATTTATTCTTTTCATTATTATAATAATTGTCTCTGGATGTATTTTTAAGAGAAAATATAATAAGAATTTTTATTACCTAGAGTGCCATAATGACATAATTCTCTTTAAAAAAATAGTCATAATACATTATCTTTGACTATCTGCATTCTGATCCAACCATAGCACTGCCTGGCTTTTACCCCAAAGAGATAATAAGGAAAAAGACTTGTACAAAAATATTTATAGCCATGTTCTTTGTGGTGGCAAAAAATTGGAAACTGAGGGAATGTCCTTTGATTGGGGAATGGCTGGACAAATTGTGGTATCTGTTAATGATGGAATACTATTGTGCTCAAAGGAATACAGAACTGGAGGAATTCCACGTGAACTGGAAAGACCTCCAGGAATTGATGCAGAGTGAAAGGAACAGATCCAGGAGAACATTGTACACAGAGACTGATACACTGTGGTACAATCAAACATAATGGACTTCTCTACTAGCAGCAATGCAAGGATCCTGTGCAAGGCTGAGGGACTTAGAAGAAGGAAAACATTCAGAGGAAGAACTGTGGGAGGAGAAACACAGAGAAAAAAACAACTTGCTTGAACACATGGGCTGATGGGGATATTACTGGGGATGTAGACACTAAATGATAACTCTAGTCCAACTATCAATAATATGGAATTAGGTCTTGATCAGTGATACATGTAAAAACCCAGTGGAATTGTGCGTCGGCTATGGGGGCAAAGGGATTTGGGGAACAGGGAAAGAACATGAAACATGTAACTCTGGGAAAATATTCAAAATTTAAAATAAAAAAAATACATTATCTTTGGCCAAAAGGAATTATATAAGAATTAATTCATCTAGAACAGTGATGGGCAAACTATGGCCCGCGGGCCAGATGTGGCCCCCTGAAATGTTCTATCCAGCTGCAGGACATTATTCCTAATCTGATGAATACAATGAGTAGGATACAATACAATGAAACTTCGAAAGAGTTGCCTTAGAAAAAGACTGGCAGATGAGCATTTCCTTTCCTTTGGCCCCCTCTTTAAAAAGTTTACCCACCAGGGGCAGCTGGGTAGCTGGGTAGCTCAGTGGATTGAGAGCCAGGCCTAGAGACAGGAGGTCCTGGGTTCAAATCCGGCCTCAGACACTTCCCAGCTGTGTGACCCTGGGCAAGTCACTTGACCCCCATTGCCTACCCTTACCACTCTTCCACCTATAAGTCAATACACAGAAGTTAAGGGTTTAAAATTTAAAAAAAAAAAAAAAAAAAGTTTACCCATCACTGATCTAGAACATAAGATACAGGAAGGAAAATCCTGCCTAAATTAGTAAAAAAATTAAGATAGAAATACTCTTCTGTTATTCATCAGTACATATAAAAATATTGTTAACAAGGCACAAAGAAGAGTTAACCAAATGATGGGTCTTTGAAAAATCATAAAAATACTTTAGTATTAAGTTGAGATGTAACATATTTGAGTAAATAGATTCAGGATGACATGGATTCAAGTCTTTTCTCTGACAGGTACAGATTTAACTTCTCAGTGTTCAAGGAAACTATGACTGTAAATTAGTAATGAATGACAAAAAAATCAGAAGTCATTCCCTCCCCATCAAAAAAATTACTTACTACTCCGAGGTACCACCTCACACCTAGCAGATTGGCCAATACAGCAGCAAAGTAAAATGATAAATATATTTTTTTTAATAATTTTTTATTTTTAGATAAAATTTCCCTGGTTACATAAGTCATGTTTTTACTTTACCCTTCACTCCCTTCACCCCCCATCCCCTGACTCCCTCCCTTCCCCCCCCCCACAGCTAATTTGCATTTCCACTGGTGTGGTCAGTCAAGACTTATTTACACATTATTGATAGTTATATGGGTGTGGTCTTTTCAGGTCTACATCCCCAATCATAAAATAATAAATATTGGAGGGGTTGTGGCAAAATTGGGACGTTAATGCCATTCTGGAAGGTAATTTGGAATTATGCCCAAAGGTCTATAAATGACTGCCTGCCCTTTGATCCAGCCATACCACTGCTGGGTTTGTAAGCCAAAGAAATAATAAGGAAAAATACTTGTACAAAAGTATTCATGGCTGCACTTTTTATAGTGGCAAAAAACTGGAAAATGAGGGAGCGTCCCTCGATTGGGGAATGGCTGGACAAATTGTGGTATCTGTTAGTGATGGAATACTACTGTGCTCAAAGGAATAAAGAACTGGAGGAATTCCATGTAAACTGGAAAGACCTTCAGGAATTGATGCAGATCGAAAGGAGCAGAATCAGGAGAAGATTTTATAGAGATACACTGTGGCACAATCCAATATAATGGACTTCTTTACTAGTAGCAGTGCAATGATCCAGGACAATCTAGAGAGACTTCGAAGAAAGAACACTATCCACATCCAGAGAAAGAACTATGGGAGCAGAAACACAGAAGAAAAACATATGATTGATTACATAGTTTGATGGTATATGACTGGGGTTTTGGCTTTAGAAGATCACTATTACAAATATGAATAATATGGAAATAGGTTTTGAACAAAGATACATGTATAATCCAGTGGGGTTGCTTGTCAGGTCCAGGAGAGGGGGAGTGAAGAGTCGGGGGAAAGAATATGAATCTTGAAAGCATGGGAAAATATTCTAAATTTAAAAAAAAATTTTTAATTATTTACTAATAATTTATAATGAACAGATTGCTAACTAAAAGCATAGAAATGTTGATGCTAAAGTACTTGCAAAAGTGCTTTTAAATTTATTGTCCTTAGATTACTAAGACTAGTAATCTGTTCAGCAAATGTTTTTACCAACAGATAATACTAAAGCATATACTTTAGTACTAACCCTACTAAGATAAATTTTCAACTAGAATAAAGCAGGTTTGACTAGAAAGAAATATCAAGTAGAAAGTACACATACCCAATACTTCTAGAGTCAAGTAAAGAAGAGAACTTTGTGTGTTTTCAGCATATGCTTCTAGTTCTTGGATGTTTCGATATGCTTTGTCATCCAAATTTTTTTCCTAGAATCAAACCACAAATATAAACAAAATTTGCTAAACCATCAAGTCTGAGTAGTGAAAGCAAAGAATAAAAATTATATTTAGTATTAAACTAGGGAATAAAAAAAAGGATTTTTAAAGGTTCCTGCAAGTCAATATTACATATGTCCCAAAATGATACATGCACAATTACTTTAATGTACAAATCCTCATTACACTACAGACTTCACTTCTGTATCTTTCAAAAGATGAAGGAGAGTACACATTTTAGGGAGCTTTTTTGAAGGGAAAGAGAAGAGAAATGGAAAACTGTAAATATTTTAAGAGAATAAACAAGAGTTCTAAAGATGGTAAAAAAAAATTAAATGGTTATACTTAAAAGAGTACCATGTCAAGACAGCTGGGTGGCTCAGTGGATAGAGAGCCAGGACTAGAGAAAGGAGGCCTTCAAACCTGGCCTCAGATACCTCCTAATATGTCACCAGTCACTTAGCTCCAGTTGCTTATCTTCTACTGCTCTTCTGCTTTGGAACCAATACTTAATATCAATTCTAAAACAGAAGATAAGGGTTTAAAAAAAAAACCTATCACTTTTAAAAAAACACATTACATTTAGAAAACAAAACTATAGCTACTGGCAGCTTACTGTAGCTGCAACTATATAGAAAATTAAAATTAATTCAACTAATATAAATAAGATAGGAAAATGGGCCTTGTTAATCTTTATCAGTCAAGATATTGGGTAAGCAGGGGAACAATTTTTTTTTTTAAACCCTTACCTTCCGTCTGGGAGTCAATACTGTGTATTGGCTCCAAGGCAGAAGAGTGGTAAGTGGTTCCAGCAGGGGAACAATTTATACTATCACAACAGTGTAAAGAAAACCTGAAATATCTAAAAATTCCAATCAATGCAATGTAGAACCAGAATTCTAAAGGAGGGATGATAAAAGATGCTAATCTAATCTCCTTACTGACAAGTGATAGACTCAAGGTACAGAAGGAAACACGTATTTTTTGGACATGGACAATACAGAAATTTGTTTTGCTTGACTATTCTTAAGACTAGTTACAAGGGTTTTTTGTTTTGTTTTGTTTTAAATAGGGATAGATGGGTGGGAGGAGAGAGGAGAAGAGAGGAAAAGGGAGGAGGGAAGGGGGAAAAGGGAGGGGAAGAAAGAAGAGGGGGGGAGGGAAGAGGGCAACATTTAAAACTTTTTTTAATGTGCAAAAGAGAAACAGTACAGCTTTGAACATTATATGGTGAATTTATTATGTGCTTAAATAAAAAAGAAGCTCTATGTAACAGAGTTGCAGTTTAGTAAAGAATCTTTTTTGGTTCTATTTTATGTATAGAAATTATAAGGAATTTGTTCACAACTTTTAAAAAATTTTAAATAAGTTACTTGATTAGTATATGGAACTAATGAAAACAAGTTTTCAGACCTACTCTCATAGAACATCAGTTATCTTAACAGAAAAAAAACTTCTAAATTCTATCAATCATTTCACAAAATGCAAAACAAACAAGGGAAAACTAGGCAAAAACAAATGTAAGATTCTGCACAATTCATTACTACTTAGGACAAAACTGTAAGTTCATGACTGACTCTAAGGATTGTATCTTCTTGGGCTGTTTTTATAAGAGAAGAATGCATTTCCTCTGTAGACATTTGATAATCAGTCAAACAGATCTACTGTGAAACCATCACTACTTTTGACTGTGACCCTGAGTGATTATTTAATTGTACTTTACTTCAGTTTTTCCTATCTATTATTCAAAAAGGGATTAAAATATTTGATCAATTACCAATTTCATATGGATATTCAAGAAATAAAAAAAAGAAATGTAATATATGCCCTAGGCTTCTTAGCAGAAAGATATGTAATAATGGTATCATGTGTAATTATTAGAACATTAAAATATGCCTGAAAAGAAAATTACAATTATTCCAAGAATTATATTCTTGTTTCCATAATTCATCAATCAAAAATATCTTTTTCAACATAAAAGTTATTTCCTCAATTAGCTACATTAACTTTAAGAAAACTGGATCCACGAAAATCTAGACCAGTGGTTCCCAAACTTTTTTGGCCTACTGCCCCTTTTCCAGAAAAAATATTACTTAGCCCCCTGGAAAATAATTTTTAAAAAATTTTAATAGCAATTAATAGGAAAGATAAATGCACCTGTGGCTATCACCATCCCCCTGGATCGCTGCAGCACCCACCAGGGGGCAGTGGTGCCCACTTTGGGAATCACTGATCTAGACCTTCAAAAATGAGATTCAACATGCTTTCAATTCAACAAAAATTTACTGAGCCCAACTACATACTAGCCACTGGAAAAACAAAGATAATTCCTCACCTCAAGGAATGCTGTATTCATTTTAACTGAAGACTGCCTTTAAATTTCATCCCTAGAGCCTTTTAAATAATTTAACACTATTTTTTAGTTATGATATATCAAAATTTACATTTACATGCAATTTTTCAGATATATAGCTATTAAATAAAGAAAAACATATTAAAAGTCACACATTTAGGAATAATTTCCTGATAGCCTTTTATTAATCTGGTATAAAGTTCAATAACAAACAGCTAACTCTGTCAATAGCCTGAAAATCTTGGGGAGAGAAAAGTTCAAGATACGAGAATGTCTTATATAAAGTAAGATTCATTTATAGGGCACATATCTGTAAGCAAGTTTTGATCATTTCTAATCAGTAGATTTGTTTTCTTCCTTTAACTGTTCAGCTCTGCAATGTTTAGGCACACTGAGTAATAATAACACTTTTTAGAGAAAGTTTTTAACCCTTCTTTACCCTTTAATTGGATTAATTTGTTAGGAACAAGCACCAAATAAACATGAAATCTACAGATCAGACAAAATCTTTTCAATCTTTCTTTTGAACCAGGAAGAACTGGTCTATCAATGGAGAAAAAAAAAAAAAAAACAACGGAAACCTCTTACTAGTGCTACATATTTGTAAAAGAATTTTTTTTTTAGGTAAACTCAATGTATTTTCATTTTTTATAGCACAACTATTATTAGATTAGGAAATTGATGGAAAAACCCAAACAACAATGAATCAGAAAATTTAGGTGTTTTAGCCTAAACTACAGAGCAATTTGATATCAGAGTGGGGACCTGAACCCAATTCCACTGATTCAGTAGGATGGGACTCCACCAACTGTGACTATAAAACTGTTGTATCTGTGCTACTCCTGTATTATTGGAAGAGAGGTCATTAATGGAGGATGGAACATAATCATGTGTATTAAAGTGATGAAGGGAGGTTGGGGGGGGAGGGGGGTAGCTCAGTGAATTGAGAGCCAGGCCTAGAGACAAGAGGTCCTAGGTTCAAATCTGGCCTCAGACACTTCCTAGCTATATGACCCTGGGCAAGTCACTTAACCCCCATTGCCTTGCCCTTACCACTCTTAGAGCCAATACACAGTACTGACTCCAAGATAAAATTAAAATTTAAAAATAATAAAGTGTTGAAGGGATTGAGAATGATAGTTCTCTTAAAGTTCACATGGACTGAACTATCCACAAAAATTCGATTACAGAGATTTCGATGGAGTTTTTTTCTCCATGAGATTTCTTTAACAGAAGCATTACCTTTACAATTAGGAATTACAATTGTGGAATTTTCAACTTACTCTTTCATCAATTATTTTCAAAAGCCATCTTTTAGTTAGATTATGCCTCTTGACTGCCTAAAAAAAAGAGAATTATTTTTTAAAATCCTGAAAATAAAAAACTTGTGAAAATTTGAATGAAATAAAACCAACAAAAACATTGGTTAAGGGAGAAATATATATAATGGTACACTGTATTAAAGAAACAGAGGTGATAGAAAAGACAACAGGGAAAAAGAAAATGTTCATAGAAGATATTTCAAATCATTTCCAACTAAAGAATTCTCCTAATTTTTCCCACTAACTGGACTACTTCCCTGAGCTATTTAGTAATTTAAATGATTCTACTAGTATTAAAATCCCCCCTAAAGAAACTTTTCATTTACCTGATATACCCTGGCTTCTCTGTAGCTGGTATTTTAAGGCTATTCTGTTATTAAGTACTTCACTCCTAAAACATACAGATGGTCTCTTTGAAGTATAAACTATTTCCTTAAAAATGAAAATAGCATATCCTAAAGAACCAAAGGAAAAGCATGAATTATGTATCATTTCAGTTTACATATATAAAAGATTTACATTTCTTAAGTATTTTCTAACCAAAAACTATTTTGATAATACTTTTTTCAAATTACCCCTCTTCTAAATGTGCTGTAGCCTTTCTTTCTAAGCCTGATTTATATTCACTGTGAAACACTGTGGTCTAAGAGGCTGTCATGAAAGTCAGTGACTCACTGATAAATTCTCATAGTGATTAAAAACCTTATAAAAGGTAATAATAAATGTAGAGTAAAAAAATGTTTCCCCCCTGGTTTAAACTCTACAACCAAGCATCTAGAACAGAATCAGAGTTTGGGAGTTGAAAGGACTTCAGGGATCATCTAGTTCAATTCATAATTTTAAATGGATCCCCATTAAAAAATACTCAACAAGTAGTCATCTAGTCTTTATCTGAAGACCTTTAATGGGAGTAGGACCCTACTGTCTCCCAAGGAAGCCAATTTGACTTCTGGATAACTCTGTTGGAATTTTCTTTAAAATAATATCAAACCTAAATCTGACCCTTTCCAACTTCCACTAATTGTTCCTAGATTTGCCTCTGGAGCCAGGGAGAACAAGCATAATCTCTCTTTTATATGACAGTCTTTTAAGTAGTTAAAGATAATTATTCCAAACCTTCTCTTCTACAGGTTAAACATGTCCCAATTCCTTCAAATGACGTCATAGGATATGGACTCAACCCTTCCCATTCTTATGGTCACTTTCCACCAACTTGGACCACAATCTTCAATACCTTATTTCATCTACTAAACATATCTTCAACAGTTGCTATGCTACTCTGTAGTCAACCTGGTGATGAGCCTCTCTGAACTTAGCCAGCCTGGTCTTTAAACCACAGACACAGTTTGTCACTAGTCCCCATACTTAAAGTCTTTCTGGCTTAGCAAAGACTTCAAGAACCCAATACCCCCTCAATATCATGATGAATTAACAGAGGAAGCATTTGGAATTTATAAATGATCTGTAATAGTAAAAAAAGAAAAGAAAAAACCCAGCTCCATGTTGACATTCCTTTTAGTAAGAAATATATCAAAAGCAGCAGATTTATGTTCAAGTTACTTTCAGACTGTCATATGGTGGATGATTTTAAGCCCTTTGCCACAGTTAACAGATCTCAAACTGCCTAAGAATTTCATTTATAATAAAGGACTATCAAATAACATATATAAGTATCTAATATTTTCTTCCAGGTAACATTAAAAGAAACAAGAACTTTTTCTTCACCTTCCATAATTCAATGGCCACTGGCTGATGGGGTGGATTGTCAGAATACATATCTTCCACAGCTTTCCTCCAAAACTGCATTCGCATTTGACCAATTGTTTTCTGAGAGATTGAGTCTTTAACCTATAAAAAAAAGTTTAAAATTTGAATAAATGTACTATTTATACATATGTATGCAGCTGTGGAGGTAATCAGATAATGATTCAGGTCAAAATTAGGATTGATTCTTTACATCTGTTTCCTATTTTACCTCAAATTTGTATTAGTTAAATTTTTATCACTATTAGTAATCTAAAGCCTTAGCTTCAAATTATTTTGTTTTCTATTAGAAAAAAAATCACTGACTATATTTTATAACTGGGGTTGTGGGGAGGAAATATGTATTTACTAGCTGCTGATAAATGCATTTTAAGCAGTAACCCTAGGGAATGATATCTAGAGCTCTCTGGCAAAATGTATTCCTCAAAACTGTTCAGCCTCATGGCTCACAAAGCACTAGGAATAAACTTCGTCCACAAATAAGAGAATACTAGACTTTGTCCTCCTACCTTAACTGATCTGAGTAGCAACTGTGGTAAGATCATTTCACCAAATTTACTATTCAGAGAAATCAATGTTATGTCCTATTCAATTCACAGCTTAGTATGGTCCTAGATAAATGTGAACACATGCCAAGATACCAATTACCTAGTGTGATTGACTGAATATGAAGGCCAGAATTTTTTTATTAACCTATAAATAAAGGCCCATCAAATAAAGTATGGCTAAATAAGTTATGGTATATGAATGTGATGGAATCGTATTGTGCTATAAGAAATAATGAAGAAGATGAAATGATCAAGGGTTTCCAAAGTCTGAGGAAGACTTGCAAGAGAATTGAGCAGAACTAGGAGAACAATTAGAAGAATAATCAAACAGAACTGGAGAATAATAGCAATGTTGTGAAGATAACACTGAAAGACTTAGTAATAACTCTGATAAACACAATCACCAATCACAATTCCAAAAGGCTTATAGACTTATATATTCTTTGGTCCAGAAAAACTGACCTTTTTCCTCTTTACCCACAACACTATCTTCTATCTCTTTGATTTTGTAATGGGCTATCCAAAATACTGGGAATTGATTACATCCTCACCTCTGTATCTCAGAATCCCTAATTTCCCTCCCTAATTACTCCAGCTGCTAGTACTTTCTCCCACTTAGATACCCTATATTTTATTTGGTATAGTTGTATTACTTGCCTAATAAGTTGTAATCTCCTTAAGGGTATGGACTCTTTAATTTTTGGTTTAACAAGCACAATAACTGGCACACAGTAGACACTTAATAAATATTTACTGACTGATGGCCAAGACAGTTGAAAACAGGAAGCAAGATTTCTAGGAAGAATACTCTAAGATATACTAACTGAATCTGTAAAGTGAGTAGCAATTTAGGGAGCAATTTGGACCATAAATCAAATGGATTCATTCAGGGTCCAAAAAGAAAAGAACAATGGTGAGAGGAGAATGTGTGAGTACAAGTATATGTGCTATATTACGTGCCTTATTATCTCATTTGTTCCTCACATAACCCTGGGAGGTAGGTGCCATTATTATCCTTATTTTACAGTAAAGGAAACTAAAGCAAACAGAAGTTAGATGACTTACCTAGCATTACACAGCTGATAACTTTCTGAGGCTATATTTGAATTCAGAACTTCCTGAAACCAACCAGGTCTAGCACTCTGTCCACTGGACCACTAAGCTACCTCAAACAATCTTCTAGATCAAATAGTTTTGTCTTGAACTAAAGAGTGATTGCAAAACTGTGAGGAAGAGCATTTCAAGGAGCTAAGCTTATGGAAAGGGCCTACAGATTAAATAACAATAATTAAAAGGGATCTAAAGAAGGTTGCTTAATGGTTTAAGCCTATGACACACCATTTGCAATTTATCAGTTATATATAGCCTATACCCACAAATTCTCTTATATGGCAATAGTTTTGTTGTATACTTTAACACTCTATGTGTGCTGGACTACAGTACAAAAGTAAAAGTTAAAAAATAAACAGTTGTGGTCCAAGACAGAGAACCCCCCCCCTTACTTTATGCCCTTAAGTTGCAATAACAAAACCTTTATCTGAACTAAACAGCAACAAAAAGGGGAAACCAACTGGGCAATCCTGCAATCTATTCTGGGCACAATTAATCCCTCAGTTGTAGTAGAGTAAGTGTTCCTATCAGATCTCAAGAATCCAAAAGTCTAGCCAGAACCTTATTTCATACTTGCCTTAGGCAACAATGGGACAACCTAGCAGTTTTATTCCTGAATATCTGTCTCCCAAATACCTCTAGCTTTTCTAATTTCCATCTATTTCTAATGCTAAGATAACTATAAACTTTGAGAGAATGGGAAAGAGAAAACAAGAAGCAATCCTTCATCATGAGGAATTTAAAGAATGATATTTTAAAACAAATTGCATATTCTAAGGAGACAAGTACAACAGCCAAGACATTGTCAAAGGAAATTTTAAGTATATATACTAAAATTATATATAATTTATATATACAAAATTCACCCCAAAATGCATATTCTAGGTCAAAGTCTACTCAATGCCCCCCAAAAAATTAAGATCTCCTTTTTCATAAATTTATAGATCCTATCAGGAAATAGTAAGAATAGGTATTACATGTCATAAAACTAGAAAAAATAACAACCTTGTTCTTATTTCTATTGCTTAGGACAAGGACTAAGATGTTTAAACTGCAATAAATAGCTACCTATAAGTGATAACTTCCTTTCCAATATAACATCTCCTCTTTATGGTGTGATGTTACATGCTAGCTTGCTAAATCTAGGTAAGCAGGTTGCTCTCCCTATAACTTCCAGTTTTTCACTGTTTCTTTACATCAGTTAATAGTCTCAATGTCAGGGATGCAGAGGATCAAATTCACATGAAATTAATAATCCTGGTCAAAACTGCAAGGATACTAGTTAGTGGCATGTTAAAAAATAATCCTGACTACCTATATATATGATTAGTACAAAAAATTTTCACAACAAGATCTGGAGAATAGCCACAAAAGCTACAGGACACTAAAAATAGTTCTTTAGCTAAGTTTATTTTAGTGTGTTCTTTCTTACTCTAACAATTTCTTAGTCCTATTTCCAAGGTGAAAGGAAATGTGGTATATAGTGCACAAAAGCCTCACCACAGTTCAAAGTAGGTTCAAATCCTAGCTAAGACACAGATTGATTGTTTGATCCTGGGCAAGTCACTAGACCTCTCAAGGCCTCAGGCAACTTCTTCCACATTATTAAGCACAGAACAGTTGCTGATCTGCATTAACAGAGGAAACTTACTGACCAGAAGTCCTGACACTGCTAAAATCACAGATCTAGACAAAAAGAGAAAAAAAGAAATCCCAAATCATTTGACAGATAAGTACTAAGAAAGCAAGCAGATCCCAGGTAGGCACTGGAACAGCCACTACAAACCATTTATTTCTAAAATATCTCTATCGGGGGCAGCTGGGTAGCTCAGTGGATTGAGAGTCAGGCCTAGAGACGGGAGGTCCTAGGTTCAAATCCTGCTTCAGACACTTCCCAGCTGTGTAACCCTGGGTAAGTCACTTGACCCCCATTGCCCACCCTTAATGCTCTTCCACCTAGGAGCCAATGCACAGAAGTTAAGGGTTTTAAAAAAATTAAAATAAAATATCTCTATCAATTACTAGTAGCATGATCTTTGCTAAGGTAAGATTAGGCATAAATTAATGGCTAGGTGGTACAGTGTATGGATTGAGAGTCTGGAGTCAGGAAGGCCTGAGTTCAAATTTGACCATAAGCACTCACTGTGTATGACCTCAAGCAAGTCACTTAAACTGCCTCAGTTTCCTCATTTGTAAAATGGGAATAATAGCACCTACCTCTCAGAGCTATTATGAGAATCAAATGAGATAATAATTGTAAAGTATTTAGCACAGTGCCTAGTAAACAGTAAATGTTATATAAGTGTTAGGACATCTAACAAGTGTTTATTAATAATTTTTGTAATTATAACAATTTAGTGGCATATCTTTCTAAGAAATGAAAGCTGGATCACACATGTTAAAACCAGTGGAAATGCAAGTTGGATATGGGGGTGGGGTGAAAGGGAAAGTAAAAACAAGAATCATATAACCATGGAAAATTTTTCTAAAAAAATAAAATATTTAAACCTGGGAAATAAATAAATAAATAAATGCTTTTAAAAAAAAGAAATGAAAGCTGAAGCATTTCACTTTTATTTCACACAAGGTTAGGAAATAGATATTAAACAATTCCAAAATCAAACTTCAAATTGGTTTACTATCTCAGCATTTACTAGTTTATATGAAAAGTAAATTGAAGAACTAAAATTATCATATAGATAATTCAATTCTCTAAGCTCAGGCAAAATTCAATTTAACAAATATTTGAGCATCTAACATATACTCAGACTCAGTATTGTTAAACATCATGGGAATTACAAAAATGCATGCATATCACAAAGTAAATTGAGGCAGTTTGGCCTAAGGGAGAGAGTGAAAGACCTGGAATCTGGTAGAGCTGGGTTCATATCCCACTACCTTCAGCACTAAGTGGCTTGTGACTATTGGTATGCCCTTAACAACCTAGTTCTCTCCTACCATTCCAGTCTTCTTATATTTTACTCTCTGATGTATATTTTTTGATCTAGTGACACTGCTCTCCTGGCCATTCCATAAACAAGACACTCCACCTCACAGTTATGGCATTTTCTCTGGCTGACCCCCTTTCCTGGAATGCTCTCCCTCCTCAACTCTGCCTACATAAATTCCCTAGCTTCCTTTAAAGTCCCAACTGAAATCTTTTCTTTTACTGAAAATATTCCCCAATGCTCTCTTCATTCTAGTACCTTCCCTCTGTTAATTACTTCCTATGCTCTGTAAATATTTGTTTGCATGTTATCTTCTGCTTTTTTTTTTGTATCCCCAACACTTAGCATAATATCTAGCATATAGGAGACACTTATTAAATGTTGACTGATTGACCATGAGCACGTCACCTAAGCTTTCTAAGTCTCTGGTATCTCTGAAAAACTTGTAGTTATAGACATGTAACACCAATTAAATAAATGATGCCAGATCTATGAGGCACAGAACAGCGTTAGAGAGTGAAAAGAACACTGGACCTGCAGTTAGAAGACAGGTCCTGTCACTGCTACCTATTACCAATATGACCTTGAGCAAAGCCTGTCTAGACATCAATTTTTTTCATTTGTAAAAGACTAGATTACCAGTGCTCTAAATTCTAGTATTCTTTAAGGATAGTATAATCTAGTAGAGAAGCTTGGACCTATAAATATGAAATTAATAATAATTTAACAAAATTTAGTGGGCTCCTAATATCTGTAAGATACAGTGAATGTTTTGAATATCTTCAAAGAGTTTACACAAGAATTAGGTATGAAATAATAAGAACCAAAACACAACTAATTGCTAAGATAGCTGACATTGATAATTATTATAAGTGTTCAAAAAAGAAAAATTAATGTTAGCTAATATGATCACTAAAAGCTTTAAAATGTACTGTAAGAAATGACAAAGGGGATGGTTTCAGAAAAACCTGGGAAGGAGGCAGCTGGGTAGCTCAGTGGATTGAGAGCCAGGTCTAGAGACAGGAGGTCCTAGGTTCAAATCTGGCCTCAGATACTTCCCAGCTGTGTGACCCTGGGCAAGTCACTTGACTCCCAGAGTCTAGCCTTTACCACTCTTCTGCCTTGGAGCCAATATACAGTATTGACTCCAAGACAGATGGTAAGAGTTTAAATTAAAAACTAAAACAAAAACAAAAAACTGGGAAGATTTGTATGAGCTAATACAAAGTAAGCGGAAATAGGAAAACATTAAATACAGTGTAACAGCAATATTGTAAGAATAATCAACTGTGAAAAGACTTATCTATTCTAATCAATAACAATGGTTTATGATAATTCCAAAGGGCTCCTGATGAAAAATACTAACTACCTCCAGAGGAAAAATTGACAGTCTCTAAGCACAGACTAAAGTATTTTTTTCTTGCCTTTTTTTTTTTATGGCAATGTGGCCAAAATGGAAATATATTTTGCATGACTTTATATACATAATGGGTATGGTGCCTTTTCAATGGATGAGGGAGGAAGCTCAAGGAGGAAGAGAATTTGGAAATGAAAATAAAAACTAAAAAAATCATTAAAAGAAAAAAGCTTTAGTAGGGAAGGTAGGAATTGACCCAAACTTTGAAGAAGAGGCATAATTTGAATGGGCAAAGGAGAAAAAGGACAGCATACTAGATAGGAAGAATGGCACCAAAAAATACAGAAAGGGTAATAATGTTCTATGGCCTGTATCAATAGTATCAAACTCAAATAGAAATGAAGGTCACTAAACTAGACACGAGGACCTCTGTAGGCTTTATACTGACTTAATTTTTAAAATATAATATTTTTTGTTATTCTATTTTAAGTATTTCCCAATTACAATTAAACCTGGAGTATACTCTGGGCTACTGGCCTGCTTGACACCTCTAATCTAGAGAATAGCCTCCAATATTCCCTCTAGACACAGAGATACAATCTTAATTAAGATAATACATTTGAAAGTGCTTTGGAAAATCAAAAGTGCTATATAAGTAATAGGGACTAATTTCTCAATTGTTTGATAAAACTAAACAATTACACACTAATTTTATACCACACAAGGAAATAGACAAATAGACTATATTAACTTTATGATTTTTCTATTTTTTTTCACCTTTTAATCTTTGAAAATGTAACTTAAAAGTCTCAAATCAACATGTAAACTGGAAGTTTACCAATTAGAATTTGAGATGGGTTGTTAAAATTCACTTTACTCCTGTCTTAAATATTTAAATTATTTAAAAATATTTATCCAGAAAAACAAACATTCTAAGATATATTATAAATAGTAACTATTGTTTAGTATATAATTAGTTTTCTTTACTAAACAGATTTTAACCTCAATTAAACACCAACATTTTTAGTTGACTATTTAAATTATTTTAATACCAGCCTGAGCCAGTTCCACATTGAAGGCTCTCAAAGCAAAAGCAGAGCTTCGGGCTTCAGCAGGCAGTAATAGGCAACATAAATATCCTTCATAGTCTCTTTTCCTACAAATAAAAAACATAAAAGAAGTTATCAGTTGCTTTCTAAATTCTGCATAAACATATTTTTGGCATGTTCATTTATAAGCAGCTAAATTTCTATTTCAAATAGGCATGAAGTTGTAAAGATAAGTGTGAAAAAATTTTTTCTGTATTACAGCAGACACAAATTAGGGATCTCACAATAATTTTTTTTTTTAATTACTGTACTGGAAGTTCTTATTTTACTATCTCAAAGACAAATACAAAGAAACTATACCACAGGATACTTTCCAAGAAATGAGGAAAACTTTTGAAAACATTAAGAAAAAATTGTTAGGAGACTATTACAAGTGTTTCTTTGTTGTTGCTATTTTTTGTAGCCAGATACTTTATAATATAAAAAATAACAGCCCTGAAAAATGGCTAGGCTAGTTTAAAAATAATAAAATATTCTATCTATTGATTATGTTAATACAATCTATAATTTAAATTTTTTAAAATTTTGCTTTAATAGTCAAATATTTAATAAAGTCAAAAAAACAATATGCTATGGTATTCTATTACATTTTATCATTTGAAGCAATTTACACAGTTGTTATTTTTTCTAATTTCAGAAAAAAATATGACAGTATTCCACTGACTTTGGGGGAAGTAATCTTCGTCCAATTCTGAGGTCTCTTTCTTTTTTTGGCCTTACTATTTAAACAAAAAAGTTTTCATTGGCAGTATTTTTACTATCCTATCAGAAACAAGTGATCTAAAACAGCAATGTGATTTTGGCCACTAGGGAGCGTGCGAAAATTAAAAACGGCCAAGCAAAACATGTCAAAATGTTATATAGATAAGAATCTGCTCAGCTGCTTTTCTCTTGGGGAATCTAACTTGCTATCGGTTCCAAAAATATTTCTAGGGTAAGTTTCCTAGAAAAAAGGATTTTATCTGATAGATTTTTTTTTAAACCAAAATAACTTAAAAAAAAAACAAAAAACAAAAAAAACCACTTACCTTCTGTCTTAGAATCAATACTGTGTATTAGTTCCAAGGCAGAAGAGTGGTAAGGGCTAAGCACTAGGAGTTAAGTGACATTCCCAAGGTCACACAGCTAGGAAGTGTCTGAGGCCAGATTTGAACCTAGGACCTCCCATCTCTTGGCCTAGTTCTCAAACCACTGAACCACCCAGCTGACCCCTCAAAATAATTTTTATAAGGTACTATACGACCCCAGCATTTGAAAACTTCCTCTTATCAGAAATTCAGGATTGGGCTGAGATAGCCCTAAGGGAAAATTTTATGGCTTTTTATTCTCATCTTCTCTAAGATAGGCCACAGGGGAGGATGTACATGTAAAACTTAATTCTTTGGACTCATTTTTATTCCAAATAAGTCATTTCAGACAGGAGTTCATAGGACACTAATAAAAATTTTTCCCTCGTTAATGATTTCAAAAGATATTTTTAAGCCTGAAGTTACTAATAAAAGTACACATAGGAGTTTTTGCTGAAAATCCTCATTTCATTTGTACAAACAGAAATGAGCTTCCATCTCTGGAGACCTTTTTTCTGCTTTTTAGTATAAGCTAGGTATTGTTTCCCTAGGGTACCAATCATTTCCCATACCAAATAACTACAGGAATACCAGTCACCCTTGTATGGCTTCATTTCTTTTCTTTCTTTTATTATCTTCTTTAATGTGATACAATCAACAGGAGGCTAGACAGGGTATCAAACAGGAAAGGACTTTTTTTATTTCATTTATCATCCTAGGACTGTTAATATTTAAGATATATCCAAAATGCAACAAGAAATCAATTTACAGTAAGATAAAACTATACTCATTTGAATTGAATCTGCTGGGCACCACCAACTACAAGTTATTGGTGGGAGACGGTCTTCAAAATATTCCTTTCTCCTGAAGTTTCCTGTTTCCTTTGACTCATTTAACTCACTTAGCACAATGTAACAAGCAGAGAGTGATTTAATACTGGATGACAGAGCTTTGTTCATAAGTTAAATAACCTAATTTCTTGGCTTAAGAGCATAAATTCCATTGAGTTTCATATAGAAAGGTTAAAATAATGATTATTGCTTTTGCAAAATTTTAAATACCATTCTTGCAAAAAGTCTTTTATTTGGGAAATATAAAATTATGTGTGTGTATGTGTGAAAGTATGTGGAGGAAAAAAAGCTCCTTGAGAGAGGGTTGTTTTTCATCTTTTTGTCCTTTGTGCATAATACTCTGTAGTCATTTAATACTTGTTCAATCAATCAACAAACATGCATTAATCACATGCCAGATACTGTACTGGATACTAGAGATACAAATACAAAAATTTTAAAAAAAACAAAAAAAAAAAAAAAAAAACCTTCTCCCAAAGAGCTTTTAAATTGAATTGAACTGATTCAAGAGATCTACATTTTCTTTAGAAAAAAAATTTCCTGAACTCCAAGGTCTAATCTTGCTGAATTTCAAAAATATTTAAAGCACTTGAGAAGTGGCATGATCTGGCAGTTTATCTGCCAGGACCCAGGAAAGAAGTCATGTCTTCAGTCAATTAGGTCTGATCACACAGGTCTTATTTTATTTACCAAATGGGAACTGTTATTTATTCTTTCCCTCCAGAAGATTAATGATACATGCGAAGCATTTGAAGTGTCTCAAAAGAAAATGTTGCATGAATTCATGTCATTACTATACTATTGTATCACTTATCTTTGACACATCTAAGTGGCTGAACCCTTCCAAAGATATATAGTATTTGAGTGAGGATCAAGAGGTCTCTCTTTCAAAACCTAGTAAACCCCTTCTGATACCCCAACTTCTAATCACTCAAGTTACTAAGAACATCTCCTTTTTCTTCTGTCTCATCCCAGCAAAACCTGCTGAGTGGCAGAAAAAATAAGTGCTTGCTTCAAGTCTCCATTAAGTCATCTCTTGACCATTTAAAACTCAACAAAATGAATTTCTAGCAAATCCCAACTTCTCCAGACCATGTTAAAATGTTAAATTTGACTCTGCTCCTCACCTAGAACCAATTTTGTCTTGATTTGCTGGCCCATTCTTTCACTAAGAGTCTTGGAGCTCTCAGTCCATCTCAAAAGCTCAAAAGATGCCCAGATCTCCCTGGTTTTGTCAGAGGTCTAGTCACTGAACCAAGAACCATCTACTCAGTAGACTGTAAAAGATGGCAAGTTCTCCTCTCTATCTCTTCTTTCCATAAAATGTGGCATAAAACTCTCTCTGGGAACTCAAGGAGAAGATAGAAAATATAGTTATGGTAGTTGTCTGCATATGGAAAACAGTATGCTCAGCTCAGTTCTACCTACAATAGGCATGCTCTACCTTCTCTACACTTTTAAAAACTTCATTTGAACTCACCACATCCTCAGACTAGCATCTACATCTCTCTTTCTCATCAAAGCCAAACTTAGAAATTGTTATCTATACTTTTCCCCTTCATTTCTTCTACTCCTTCTCACTTCTCAATCCTTTGATTTCTAACTTTGGACCTCACTTTTCAAGAAAATGATCTCTACAACTTTTGTGAAGAGAATTTGAAACTCAAAACTTTTTTTAATGTTAAAAAGGAAATAAATATTTAGATTATAATAAATATAAATATTATTTTTTTCAAAAACACAAATTCCAAAATGATAAATGTTGGTGGGGATGTGGCAAAATGGAGATACTAATGCATTGCTGGTGGAGTTATGAATTGATCCAACTATTCTGGAGGGCAATTTGGAACTACGCACAAGTCTATAAAACAGTACAAACCTTCTGAATTAGTAATACCTCTATTAGTCTGTATTCCAAATTAATTTTTTTTTAATGGGAAAGCACCTACTTGTACAAAAAATATTTATAGCTGCTCTTTTTGTGGTGGCAAAGAATTGGAAACTAAAGGGATGTCTCTCAATTGGGAAATAGCTGAACAAATTGTAGTGTATGATACAATAGTGTTAGAGACAATACACAGTACTAAATGACCATAATAATCTAGTATTTGATAAACCCAAAGACCCAAGCTTTTGGAACAAGAACTCACTATCTGACAAAAACTAAAAGGAAATCTATAAAAGAGACTGCAGAAAATTGGTCTAGACCAGGGGTTGGCAACCTTTTTGGCCGTGAGAGCCATAAATGCCACATTTTTTAAAATGTAATTTCGTGAGAGCCATACAGTGCTCACAGTGCGCACTCCTGTAATAGTGCGCACTCCTGTAACAGCGTCTGAAAAAAAATGGACTTTATGGCTCCTGTAGAAAGAGCCATATCTGGCCTCAAAAGTGCCAGATATGGCTCGAGAGCCATTCGTTGCCAACCCCTGGTCTAGACCAACATCTTGTACCATATACCAAGATGAGGTCAAAATGAATACATAATTTAAACATAAGGAGTGATACCATAAGCAAACTAGGAAGCATGAGATAGTTTACCTATCAGATCTATGAATAAGGAAAGAATTTATCAACAAGTAAGATAGAGCTTTATGTGATATAAAAATAGATAAAGGGGAGAATTTTTTACACAAAATGTCTCCGATAAAGGCCTCATTTCTCAAAAATAAAGAGGACTAGGAAGCAGGAAGGTGGCTCAATGCAGAGAGAACCACGTATGATGATGATAAGTCCTGAGTTCAAATGTGACCTCAGATACCAGGCAAGTCATTTAATCCCAACAGCCTAGTCTTTAGGGTCAAATTTATAAGAATATAAGTCATTCCCCAATTGGTAATTGGTCAAAGGATATGAACAGTAAGTTTTCAGAAGAAATCAAAGTTATCTATAGTCATATGAAAAAATGCTCTAAATCATTATTGATAAGAAAAATGCAAATTAAAACAGCTCTGAGGTACCACCTCACACCTATCAGAATGGTTAATATGACATAAAAGGAAAATGATAAATTTTATAGGAGATATGAAAATTGGGACACTAATGCACTATCAGGAGAGTTGTGAACCAATCTATTCTGGAGAGCAATTTGGAATTATGCACAAAAATCTATAAAACAATTGCTGGTCCAGCAATACCACTACTAGGTCTGAATCCCAAAAAGATCCAAAAAAAAGGGAAAAGAATCTATTTGTACAAAAATATTTATAACAGCTCTTTTTGTATTGGCAAAGAATTGGAAACTGAGGGGATGCTCATCAATTGGGAAATGGCTAAGCAAATTGTAGAATATGATTATGGTGGAATATTATTATGATATAAGAAAAGATGAGTAAGATGCTTTCAGAAAAACCCGGAAAGACTTACATGAACTGATGCAAAGTATAAAGTGAGCCAAAACATTGTACACAGTAAGAGATATTATATGATGAACTATTGAGAATGGCTTAGCAATTCTCAGCATACAATGATCCAAGACAATTCTGAAAGACTAATGATGAAAAATACTATCCACCTTCAGAGAAAGAACTGATGGAGTCTGAATGCAGATCAAAGCATACTTTGTTTTTACTTTCTTTAATTTTCCTTGGGTTGGTTTTTCTTTTTTGGTCTATGTTTTCTTTTGTGACATGGCTAATATGGAAATATAATTTACATAACAGCAGATATATAATCTTCTCAAGGAGGGGAGGGAAGGAGAGAATTTGGAATTCAAAATTTTTTTTAATGAATGTTTAGGGGGCAGCTGGGTGGCTCAGTGGGTTGAGAGTCAGACCTAGAGACAGGGGTCCTAGGTTCAAATCTGGCTTCAGACACTTCCTAGCTGTGACCCTGGGCAAGTCACTTGACCCCCATTGCCTAGCCCTCTTCTGCCTTGGAACCAATACATAGTATTGATTCCAAGATGGAGGGTAAGGGTTTTGAAAAAATGAATGTTTAAAATTGTTTTTTCATGTAATTGAGAAAAAAATTAAAAATATAAAGAAAAAATGGAATTATTCCCCGCCATCAAGGAACTTACATGGAATGGGGGAGTTAAAAAAAAAAAATATATATATATATATACAAAGTAACTAAAATTGGGGGTGGGGGATATGAATAAGAAAGGCCTTGTGTAGGAGGCATTTAATAAATGCTTGTTGAATTGAAATGAATTAGTCTAGAGGCAAAACATTATCAAAGAAGTTTACTTAGTAGAGGGATGATATGGTCAGATCTATGTTTTAATAATATCCATTTGAAAGCTATGTAGAAGATTAACTGGAAAAGGAAGAGGTAGAGACACTGATTAGAAGGCTACATTCTAAAAGAAGAAACAAACATGTACACAATATGCATATATGGCAAGTCTAGGATGAGTTCTGGGGTATAAATATGCATAGCAAGCAGAATATGGATAATGAGCCAACAAAGGACCTTCAGCTTAGGAGACTGACAGCACTGCCTACTTCACCAAGGAGTCACTGGGCTTGGGCTTGGCCCCGATGGGAAGGATCATCCCCACTCAAGCTCAAAATAAGGTCTATAGTTAGTCTGAGACAAGTGAAGTTGGACTCCCCCTCAGGAAAGAAACCCCATGCAACAAGGTCAAACCTGGGGCCTTCACCTTCAAGCCAAGTAAACTGGGGTTCACTAAATCTTTCTAGGCTACAAGTTTGGGGACTTTTAGATTCCACGTCTTTATGAAACCTAACATTCAGCAGGCTATCTAATGGAGGGTGAAGGAAGCTCATGATTCAAATATCAACTCATGACCTAAAGCAAAAAATCTTGATCTTGACTGCTCATATCTCAAATTGCTCATGACTTGAGGTGCTCATGTATCATGGTACCACTGCATTTATGGTTTTATTTTGGGGTTCTTGTTACCTATGAGTTTGCATTTATAACAATGGCCAATATGGAATTGTTTTGCATGACAATTAAAAAGTAAGAAAAAAACCTGATGAAATCAAGCAAGATAGTATAAAGGGAAAAGAAAAGAAGGCACAAGGACAGAACCTACAGGGACACCCATAGTCAATGGGTATGACTAGATGAGAATTAAGCAAACAAGACTGAAAAGCAGTAACACAGGCAAGAGGAGAACCAAGAGAAAGTAAAGTCAGGAAAATTTGGGAGTATCCAGGAGGAAATGATGATCAACTATGTCAAAGGTTGCAAACTTGAAGGATGATGACTGAAAAATGGCAAGGGGTAGACAATTGTGATCAAGTGATTCCAGGGTCACACACCTAGGAAGTATCTGAGGCCAGATTTAAACCTAGGTCTTGTACCTATCTTGAAGGGTTGTTTTGAGGATCAAATCAGATATTTGTAAAGCATTTATCACAGATTTTGACATATTATAGTAGGTGCTATATGAATGCTAGTAATTAACTATTATGATTATTGCTGCCTCCAACTCTTGGAATGGTTCCTTCCCCAAAGCTCTGTGCTTCTGCCCCTCATATGTAGAATGCACTGACTCCTCCTTATGAACAGATCCTTGGAATTGTCTGGTCATGTCCAACTCTTTGTGACAACCATTTGTTGTATTCTTGGCAAAGATACTGGAGGGGTTGGCCATTTCCTTCTCCAGTTCATTTTGCAGATGAGGAAACTGAGGCAGAGTTAAGTGACTTGCTCAAGGTCACAAAGCTAGTTTCTGAGCTCGAATCTGAATTCAAGTCTTCCTGACTCCAGGCCCATTACTTATATCTACTTCATCACTTAGCTACCCAATCCCTTCTTTCAAAGCTGAGCTCAAGCTATTTCCTACAAGAAACATTTCCCTGATCCCCATCCCCATTAAATCTATTTTGCATTTACTTGTTTTTATGCACTAGTCCCTCTTTCCAGGTCCCCTTTCTGCTAAGGGAACTTCATTCTGCAAATTCCATGCAGAGAAGCTTTTTTTAGTTTTTTTGTCTGCCAGTTCCCAGTATCTAGCAAGGAGCCAGTCACACAGACAGCGGGTACTTAATAAATGCTTGTTAAAATTAAATGCCCATAATTGGGGAATAGACAAATTGCAGTAAAAGAGCATTACTATACAGTAATGACAACTATGAGTAATAGAGAGGTTTGGAAAGCTCTACAAGACTGATGCAAGGCAAAATAAGTCCAGACAAAAAATCACTTTGTGATTACAACAATGTAGACCAGAAGAAGCACTCAAAAATCCCTAAAGTGAATGCAAAATTATCAAGAACAAGCACAATTAGGCCTAAATAAAATGAAAAGCCACTCCCAACTTAATCTCTCTCTCTTTGCTGAGTATGACCCCATGTGTATTTTCAGCTGTTTTTTCCCATGTACTGATTAGTTATGCTCATTTTTTCCCTAGTCTTTAAAAAAAAAAAAAAAAGACCATTATACAGATGGTGCAGTGGATGGAACAGGAAGTCTGGAGTCAGGATGGCCTGAATTCAAATTTGACATCAGAAACTCAGTAGCTGTGTGACCCTGGATATTAAGTCACTTAACCCAATTTGCCTCCATTTCTTTATCTGTAAAATAAACTGGAGTAGGAAATGGAAAACCACACTAGGGTCTTTACCAAGAAAACCACAAAGGGGGTTACAAAGAGTTGAACATGCCTGAAAAGCGACTGAACTGAATATATGGGCTGGCAATATTGGAAGGAGGGAGAGGGAAGGACCGAAGGGAACCATGGTGACGTGGGGGGGGAAAGGTAACAATAAACAACTAATAAATGAATGTATGTTGAATTGAGGTGAAGCAGGAACCAAGGTCACGGGGAGAGGGGTCACCTTAGGTGCCCCGTAGCCTCCTTCTCCCCGGCCACAAGAGCCATTCCTTCTCTCCCTCTCCCCTCCCTCTCCGCACGCCCCGGAAGGCAGCTGGGCCCGAGAGCGTGGCGGGGTCTGAGGAGGTTTGGGGGGGGCGGCGGCGAGGCTCACCGGAGCAACTCCATACAGTATCGGTCATTACCGGAGATCTCTGTCCGGCTGGACGCGGTCGCTCTTCGCCCTAGTACCACAGGCGCCGGGAACCCCTTCCTAGGGGCGCTCAGACCAAGGGGTGCGCGGCCCCGAAGACAGCAACCCGGGCCAAGGCGGAGGGACCCCCAGGCCAGCGCCAGAGCGGAGGCCGCCATGACACATGCGCGCTTCTGACCTTTTACCTTTCGAACGCCCCATTGCGCCTGCGCAACCCCGCCCCAAGGCTCCCTCCTCCTCCTCCTCCTCCTCCTCTTCCTCCTCCTTTTTTCTCTCTCCTCCCCCGTCCCATCCCCCTCCAGTTTCTTTTGGAATTTCCTCTGCTAATTTCTTCTGGTTCTGTCACTTTCCCACCTTCTACCCAGGTTGATCCATTCTCTTCTATGGATTCTCTGTTTTCTCAATACATCCTAAGAATTGTGCAGACAGGAGGAGATACCAAGAGAACAGGGAAACAGTTCCTACCCGCAGGAACTTTTTATTCTAATGAATGAAATGGAATGTCACTCAAAATATTAAATATTAAATTTACCCATAAGTCCCAACTATATATTTCTAAAACTCTCTAGTCACAACTTGCTCCATAGGCAGCTGTTCAATATAGTTTATTGACATAGTGAAAATGAAGGAACCTCGACATGCAATCGTCATCTCCTATCTTATAGCTCCCTCTACTTGCCTCGAGACCTTCTCACCCTGCAACATACTTCTACCACGAGAGCCCCTACTCCCATTGGTTAGTTCCTTTGGGGGCCTCCATTTTGGGAACAGTCCACCCATCCTTCATTCCTCTCCCAGGGGTGCTTCTGATTCTAATGACTTTGCTATTCTGCCCTCACCCAAGTACCTTACCTTTCCCTCCCCCTCACTTTAATGTATTGTCTTCCACCATTATAATGAAAACTCCTTGAGGGCAGGGACTGAATTTCTTTTTGTTTCTCACTAGTGTTTATCTCAGTGTAAGTGTTAAATATGTAGTAAGTATTTAAAATGCTGATTACCAAAAAGGAATAACCGCCCAGGTTAAGAAAATCTCCATCCTATCTCCAGGTCACAGACTACCAAAGGAAAAAGCTGGGAAATAACAATTAAAAAAAAAAAGTCTTTCCCCTCAGTTCACACTAGCCCAAACAAATTTGTAATAGCTAGCAGTCTACTGCTGGCAAGCCAGGAAACTGAATCACTTCCATTAGAGTGGTCTTAAGAAGATTCTAATCTGGCTATTTAAGGTACCAGACACTGAGGTCCTTTCTTGAGCTGAACTGCAGAAAGTTAACTGTGGATATTTAAATTATAATATGGCAATAATGTGGCATGATTGTAAGGAATTCCTGCTACAGAAGCCCCTGGTATTCATTCCAGAAGAAATCCTAACAGCCCTGATGAGATTGATTGAACAGACAATTCTCAACTAGATATTCTAATGAAGGAACCCTAAGAGTTCCAGACATTCTTCCTTAGCTTTATGCTAATATGCTCACAATATTGGTACAGAGATGCAAAGTTGTCACAGGATTCTAGTTTCCTGCTAGGACATCCTGCCTTCTTTGTTCCTGTTCTTGAGCTGATCATGAGTTCCTCATCCTCTTCCAGCCAGTACCTTTAGCCTTTAAAAGTCCTGCTCACAGCCTCCTCAACTGCAGTTTCTCCTTTGAGGAAGGACTTAGCCCAGCAAACCAACTAAACTTTTCTTTTCCTCAATAAACCTCTCTGATTTTAAAAAAGATTTCTCTCCAAAATTATTTCCCAAATTAACACAAGCATTCAGACTCTACTGCCGAGATAACAACTCCTATGGGCTGGGCTTTGTTGTTCAAATGCCAAACATGTTTGCCTAAAAGACTTTTATAATGTGAGGCAAGAACTCACAGGGGAGGTCAGAAGAAGTGGTATGAGGACACTCTGAAGTTCTCTCTGAAGAACTTTAGTATCAATTGTGAGACATGCGAGACCCCGGCACAGGACCTTCCTGCATGTCAAGCACACATAAAAAAGGCACTGGGCTCTGAACAAATCAGAATTGCAGTAGCTCAAAAGAAATGTGAGATGTGCAAATTTCGGGATATCTCCATCCCAAATGCTCATACAGCTATTTGTGCCCAATCTGTGGTAAAACCTTCTGAGCTCATAGTGGGTTTGATCATCCACAATCCAACACATAGTACATTGTCTCCAATATAGTGATGTCATTTTGGTTCTTTTTAAGTATGAAGGACAACAACCAATGAACTGGCATTCTGGGAATTCAAGATGATCCATTGTCTGCACTCCTTTCTCTAACCTTGCAGAAGCAGAATCTTCCTCAGTGACTGTCTCCAGCAACCTACTCATAGGCTGAGAGAATCTTTGCTCATAGCCGCTGGGGTCATCTTATAGGCAACCAGGAAGTCCTACTCTCAAAGACAGTGAAGGAGAAAGGAGTAGCCAACCCTGGAACAGATGGTGTTGATTCCTATCCTCTAACACTCAGGGGGAAGTTTAGTTTCACTGTTTTCTCCCTATCTTAGAGAGATCAAGGAAGTCTCATTTTCCAGTATCACAAATTCTATTACCTCTGTCTTCCTCTATGGTAACTCCTGGGATCCTTAGATCCCCTGGGAAATAAAATGGTGATACAAAAGTACCAGCTACATTGAAATACCTTGTACTCATATCAAAAATGATTGAGGTGGAGGGTGAGGGTGACAGCCAGGTGACTCAGTGGATAAAGAGTCAGGCAGGAAGTCCTAGGTTCAGATTTGGCCTCAAACACTTCCTTAGCTGTGTGACCCTGAACAAGTCACTCAACTCCCGTTACCTAGCCCCTACCAATCTTCTGTCTTAGAATCAATACATAGTAAGGGTTTTAAAAAAAATGATCTGACCTTTTATCAAGGTCCTGCAAAGCAATCTGATAAACTAATTTATTCTAACATGTTAGTGGCCCAATTGTGCCTTTTCATTCACTTGATTTCATTCATATGATTTCACAGAATTACAAAATTTTAGAGTTGGAAGGACCATTTAGTATTCCCCTCTTATCCAAAAAAGAAATTTCCTGCTATATCATACCTGATAAGACATTTACAGTACCTGACCCAAGCTTGAAAAATATCCAGTGAAGATTCTCATCCTCCATAACTTATTTAGCTACCAAACTGATATTCTTGTGAATGTGGCTAGTTTTCTTTCTCATAAGTCCCTTAGCCTTGCTCTGGATCCTTGCATTGCTGCTAGTAGAGAAGTCCATTATGTTTGATTGTACCACAGTGTATCAGTCTCTGTATACAATGTTCTCCTGGTCTGCTCCTTTCACTCTGCATCAATTCCTGGAGGTCATTCCAGTTCACATGGAATTCCTCCAGTTCTTTATTCCTTTGAACACAATAGTATTCCATCACTAAGAGATACCACAATTTTTTCAGCCATTCTCCAATCAAAGGACATTCTGTCATTTTCCAATTTTTTGCCACCACAAAGAGAGAGGCTATAAATATTTTTGTGCAAGTCTTTTTCCTTATTATCTCTTTGAGGTATAATCCAAGCAATGCTATGGGCTGGATCAAAAGGCAGATAGTCTTTTAAAGCCCTTTGAGCATAGTTCCAAATTGCCATCCAGAATGGTTGGATCAGTTCACAACTCCACCAGCAATGCATTAATGTCCCAATTTTGCCACATCCCCTCCAACATTCATTACTCTCCCCTGCTGTCATTTTAGCCATTCTGCTAGGTGTGAGGTGATACCTCAGAGTTGTTTTGATTTGCATTTCTCTAATTATTAGAGATTTAGAACACCTTTCTCATATGCTTTTGATAGTTTTGATTTCTTTATCTGAAAATTGACTATTCATGTCCCTTGCCTATTTATCCATTGGAGGATGGCTTGATTTTTTTGTACATTTGATTTAGCTCCTTGTATATTTGAGTAATTAGACCTTTGTCTGAGTTTTTTGTTATAAAGATTTTTCCCCAAGTTGTTGTTTCCCTTCTAATTTTGGTAGCATTGGTTTTGTCTGTACAAAAACTTTTTAGTTTAATGTAGTCAAAATTATTTATTTTACATTTTGTGATTTTTTTTTCTAACTCTTGCTTGGTTTTAAAATCTTTCCCTTCCCGTAGATCTGACAAGTATACTATTCTGTGCTCACCCAATTTACCTATAGTTTCCTTCTTTATATTCAAGTCATTCACCCATTCCACTTTATCTTGGTATAGGGTATGAGATGTTGATCTAGGCCCAATCTCTCTCATATTGTTTTCCAATTTTCCCAGCATTTTTTGTCAAATAGTGGGTTTTTGCCCCCAAAGCTGGGTTCTTTGGGTTTATTGAAAACTGTCTTGTTGAGGTAGCTTACCCCTAGTCTATTCCACTGATCCTCCCTTTTGTCTCTTTGCCAGACATTGTTTTGATGACTATTGCTTTATAGTACAATTTAAGATCTGGTACTGCTAGGCCACCTTCCTTCATATTTTTTTTCATTATTTTCCTTGATATTCTTGGCCTTTTGTTTCTTCCAAATGAACTTTATTATAGTTTTTTTCTAATTCAGTAAAAAAGTTTTTTGGTAGTTTGAAAGGTATAGCACTAAATCAGTAAATTAATTTGGGTAGGATGGTCATTTTTATTATGTTAGTTCGTCCTACCCATGAGCACTCAATGTTTTTCCAATTGTTTAGATCTATTTTTAATTGTGCGGAAAGGGCCAAACTGATATTCTTAAGGCATAGGTTTGACTATGTCACTTCTGCTAAACAAAAAAAAAACAAACAAAAAACCTTGCCATAGCTCCCTCTTGCCTCTAGGAAAAACAATACAGTTCTCTGCTATTTAAAACTCTTTGCAACTGTGTACCAGTCTTCCTTATTATCCATTATATTCTTCACACTCTCAGTGTTCCATCCCAACTAGCCTACTTTTTCTTTCTCTTGTGGAAGAGTCTGTTTTTTGTGTCTTTAGTAATATACCCTTTCTTCTTCTCTATCTGATCTCATCAACTGCACAGGTTCCCTCCCAGAAATTACTTTGTGTCTCCATATTTTTATTTGTCTATGTTGTTTCTTGTAATAAAGGGTAAACTCCCTAAAATTAAGATTTGTTTGTAATCTATCAGTTCTTTTTATACAATAAAAGCTTTAAAAATGCATATTAATTAGGTTTGTTGGGTTTATTTCCTAAGGCAATTAAGGAAAAATGAAAAAAAACTTTGTTCTAAAACACTGATAGCAGCTCTTTTTATAGTGGCAAAGAACTGGAAACTGAAGGGATGTCCATCAATTGAGGAATGGCTGGACAAGCCCTGGTATTTGATTGTAAAGAAATACTATTATGCTTAAGAAATGACAAACAAGTTGGTCACAAATTTCTTATATGAAGTGATACAAAGTAAAACAAGCAGAACCAGGAGAATGTTATACACACTAACAACAATCTTGTATGATGATCAACCAGAAATGACAACTATTATTAGCAAGGCAAGAATCTAGGATGACTTCAAGTGTTAACTAGAAAAAAACACGGGACTATTAAATAGTTAGAAAAGCCACTCTTTAAGGAAAGGAGTACAGGGCTGTTAGGCCTCTACACAGAGCTGCACACCACACCTTTGCAGAGTCCGAGGATTCAACTCTGGATGCTCTGGTCCCTGACTCCTGAGAAAGCCAACCATGCTAGACTGGACAAGTCCAGGGAGCCATCAAAGTTGGGAAGCTTAAATACTTTTCTAACAGAACAAGGGGATTGAGATGATCAGGAGAATTGATTGGTTTTACAATGGCAACAAAGGAAAATGAAAACTTCCAGGACAGGAATAAAGGTAAGGACTTGATGCTTTACAATGGACACAAAAGGGAAAGCCAACCAAAGGGCTGGGCCATCTAGGTAAAGGATTTTGGCCTAAGGGAAGAAACCATTGGGACCAAAGAGATACTTAACATTTGTTGGGATTAGCCATCCCCACCTAAACTCCTTTAAGGTCCATTGTTAGTCTGAGACAAGTGAAGTTGGACTTTCCCTCAGGGAAGAACCATCCCAAGGGCTTTCACTTTCCAGCTAAGTAAACTGGGGTTCATTGAATCTTTCTACAAGTTTGGGGGCTTCTAGATTCCACATTGACACAAAGGACTCATGATGAAAAAGGATATCCACCACCATAGAAGGAACAGAATCTAAATGCAAACTGAAAAATAGCATTCTTCACTTTATTGCCTCCATGAATTTTTCTCTGGTGTAAATAATATGTCTCCTGTTTTACAACATGACAAACAGGGAAATATGTATTATGTGACAATATAAATACAACCTATGTCATATTACCTGCTTTCTTGGGGAGGAGAAAGGAGTATGAGGGAAGGAGAAAAAGAATGAGACAGATTTTTGGGCATAGCTAATGTAATAATTTATTTCTCTAGGATAACTATATTATAATTTGTTACCTATTTATAACAAATCATTGTATATATATTTTGCTGTTATATATTGTAAAAAAATTGGTAACCAAAAAAATGCTTGTTAATTCATTGAGGGCTATCCTTAGGTGTAAATAGAGTATTTAGTAGAATTATATAGTGGGTCCTTAATGGATAAATAGTTGTCTCTCCTTGCACCACTTGCTATATTGTCCTCTAGGATGTTTACATAGCCTCTAATCCCCAATTCCTTTCTCCCATACTTCTCTCTCTCTTTGCCTCCCCCATTTTTCAATCCAATAAAGTAGCCCTAGGTTCAACTAGAAGATGTATTATGTTTGAGAAAATCTTTTATCAGTAGCAGAGTTGGCTGTGGCCAAAATATTACCGAAGATTACCTAATCCTTTATAGTGGAAGAATTATTTTAAGCCCTTCCCACATGCAAATTGGACTAGATTCTTAAAAAAAAAAAAAAAAAATTCCCCTAAATTGTTACAAAACTGCCCTTGGAACTTGGCTGGCCCACAGGACTAAGCTCAAGCTGCTCCTCCTTGGATGAAACATCCTGGTAACCTTTGGCCATATTGTCATGGCTTCCTGGTTACCTTAGAACATAAAAGGCTCACCCACATGGAGTTGCAGCCCCTCAACTTGGCCAGTGTCCCAAGACCACAGGATTCTCCATTCCCCATCCTTCTGACCAAATGCATTTCCATATGAGGAAGGCAGTCTCTAACCAAGCTAAGTATTGCAGTATTCTTTTGAATAGCCTTTTTTTTTCAATGGCTATGTAAACTTTCTTTTGTTAACTGTTGAATAACATATTATAAGTGCCTCATTTCATTCTAACATCAAACCTGAATAAAGTAGAAGCCTGAATCAGAGCTCTCTTCCTTAGTGCCACTGCCTCAGTTAATGTCCCTTCATTCCTTTGGTGCTCTATCCAGGACCATCCTTCAATAGACAGAAAAAAAAATCACTGAATAGCCATAATACAAAATCTCAGATTGGTTAGGGACCTCAGACTTCTGCCTATGCAACTGTAGCTCCCAATGTGAATTCTTCCTGTCCAGTTAAGCTATTCTTCTTATTCTTATCTGAACCTACAAAGCTCTTCTGAACTTCCAAACCTCTAATGGTGTTTTAGCCACCTGAGCTGGTCTTCTTATTCCCTCACCATTCTAGACCTTTTGAAATCAGGTTTCACTCTCTCTTTGCAGTCTTATCTCACTCTGTTTCACACTACATACTCTAAACTCTGTCCTAACTGGACTATTTACTGTCTTCTCTACTCATCTCTGGAAGGAGCTAGGTGGGTCAGTGGATAGAGTGCTAGGCCTGAAGTCAGGAAGCCCTGAATTCAAATTTTACCTCAGATACTTAACTAGCTATGTGACCCTAGGTAAGTCACTTGACCTTATTTGCTTTAAGCCACTGGAAAAGGACATGGCAAACCACTCTAGTATTTTTGCGAAAAAAACCCCATAGACAGAATCATGAAGAGTCTGACACAACTGAATAATAACTACTAATCACACCCAAATTATTCTCTCTCTTCTCTGACCTGCCTTCATTGTCTGTGTCATTCATTGGGAACTTAATCATAAACTGTTTTGTATTATTTTGTTTCCCCCAATAAGACTATAAGTTCCTTCATATAATTTCTAGAATAATTTCTAGCACCTAGAATAGTAATAGCTTGCATTTATATAGATTTACATAATTCTTCCTTCACATAAGACACTCAAGCTCTCAACTATATGAAGTATTTTTATTATTTTTCATTTTTTTAAAACCCTTACCTTCTATCTTAGAATCAAAACTGTACATTGGTTCCAAGGCAGAAGAGCAGTAAGGGTTAGGCAATGGGGGTCAAGTGACTTGCCCAGGGTCACACAGATAGGAAGTGTCTGAGGCCAGATTTGAACCTAGGACCTCCCATCTCTAGGCTTGGCTCTCAATCCACTGAGCCACTCTGCTGCCCCCTATATAAGGTATTTTTAAAAGAAAAGGAATTATCTCAAACCCTTACCAGGCCTTTCAACAAGACACCACTTTACTCTACATTATAGGACTTGCTTAGAATTTGCCCTTCAGTAAAAATTATTGTTTATTTAATTGATATGATAATAGATAAGCCAGCAATAAAACTTCTTTAACATGCCCAAGACTCCCCGGAGGCCATCTGCCTAAATTTTTCTCATTCTCTAAGTGACTATCAATTAATAAATTTTAGCTGCCCACTGAGTGTATAGCATTGCACCATAGCATCCTAGGACAAGAATCAATTCTAAGATAGAAGAGCAATAAGGGCTAAGGTTTTGGGTTAAGTGATTTGCCCAGAGTCACCCAGCTAGGAAGTGTCTGAAGTCAGATTTGAACCTAGGACCTCGCTTTCCAGGCCTGACATTCTATCCAGTGGGATGCCTAGCTGCCCCTTCCCTCTATTCTTAACACCAGCAACCCAAACAAAATGGCTGTGCCTTCTAATAATACAAATTTAATGTGCTGGAACCTTGATAAAACTATGTAGGGATTCATTCCCTAGTACTGTAGTGAAGCAATGCTTGAAGAAAAATCTTCTGGGACTTCTAGAAATCAATACCTCTTAGCGGAGTAAAGGGCATACCTGGTTTTCCTCTCATTTAATAGTCTTGTGAGTTGTGCTATAAAACAAATCTTCAAAGTGTTCTTTCCAACCACTTAATTGACACAATATTTTACAAAGTACTTTCTAAATTGTAAAGAGCTATGTAGTCCCAAAGCATTCTGAAGAGGCAGCCTGATGTGGTGGATAGAGAGCATGCCTGGGGTCCAAGAAGTTCTAGGTATGTTAGCTGTGCCAATCCCTCTCCCCAAGGTAAGCCACTTAACTGAATGCTCTAGTCCAGGGGTGTTAACTAGAAACCAGTCCACCAAGCCATATAGGAGGATCCCTTTAGGCTATGTATATTAACTTAGAAAACCACAAATTAACTGTATCTATGTGTTATTATATTTTTATTTCTTTTGGTAAATATTTCCCAATTACATTTTAATCTGTTTGGGGTTTTAGACACCTCTGTAACTACATGATCTCTAAGGTACCTCCTAGCTTTGGATCTATGATAAACTAGCAGGTGGCTGGACTCAAGCTAATTTCAATGACCAATTCTGGTCCCCAAAGAACATATGAAGAAATGCACTCCTTTGTTCTCAGTAGAGGGTAGTGCACAGGCACTATGGATATAGAATGTTGCTAAGCATGCCACAGTTGATTATGCAAGGGATAGTCAAAATACAAACACGGGGGTGGAATATAACAACTCCTTGATGCACCTTGCTTGCAGGAAGGGCTGTGCTGAGATCTCAAAGGGAAAGTAGTTTAAACAACCCTTCTCTATACCACACCCCCCAAGCTAAGTGTTCTGGGGTGGGTAGTTTGGGCTCATGCTGCTCAACAAGAAAGGCTGCACAGCCAAAAGCAGAAGGGGGCAACTAATAGAAAAAAAAAAAATGCGAAGGAAGGTGGCCTAGCAGTACCAGATATTAAACTGTACTATAAAGCAGTGGTCATCAAAACAATATGGTACTGGCTAAAAAAAAAGAATGGAGGATCAGTGGAATAGACATGGGGTAAATGACCTCAGCAAGACAGTCTATGAAGTGGGCAGCTAGGTGGCTCAGTGAATTGAGAGCCAAACCTAGAGACTGGAGATCCTAGGTTCAAATCTGGCCTCAGACACTTCCTGTGTGACCCTGGGCAATTCACTTAACCCCCATTGCCTAGCCCTTACCACTCTTCTGCCCTGGAGCCAATACACAATATTGACTCCAAGATGGAAGGTAAGGGTTTTAAAAAAAAAAAAAAAAAAAAAAAGACAGATCAATCCAAAGAGCCCAGCTTTTGGAACAAGAACTCACTGTTTGACAAAAACTGCTGGGAAAATTTGAAAACAGTATGGGAGAGATTAGTTTTAGATCAACATCTCACACCCTACACCAAGATAAATTCAGAATGGGTGAATGACTTGAATATAAAGAAGGTATTATAAGTAAATTAGGTGGACAGAGAATGGTATACTTGTCAGATCTCTGGGAAAGAAAATTTAAGACCAAGCAAGAGATAGAGAATATTACAAAATGTAAAATGAATGATTTTGATTACATTAAATTAAAAAGGTTTTGTACAAACAAAACCAATGTAACCAAATTTAGAAGGGAAGCAACAAATTGAGAAAAAATCTTTACAACAAAAACCTCTGACAAAGGTATGTCATTCTCCAATTGATAAATGGGCAAGGGATATGAATAGGAAGTTTTCAGATAAAGAAATCAAAACTATCAATAAGCACATGTAAAAGTGTTCTAAATCTTTCATAATTAGAGAAATGCAAATCAAAACAACTCTGAGGTACCACCTCACACCTAGCAGATTGGCCAATATGACAGTAAAGAAAAATAATAAATGTTGGAGGGGATGTAGCAAAATTGGGACACTAATACATTGCTGGTAGAGTTGTGAATTGATCCAACCATTCCAGAGGGCAATTTGGAACTATGCCCAAAGGGCTTTAAAATACTGTCTGCACTTAGCCATATCACTGCTGGGTTTGTACCCCAAAGAGATAATAAGGAAAAATATGTGCGCAAAAATATTCATAGCCACACTCCTTGTGGTGGCAAAAAACTGGAAAATGAGGGGATATCCATTGATTGGGGAATGGCTGAACAAATTGTGGTATCTGATGGTGATGGAATATTATTGTGTTGAAAGGAATAATGAACTGGAGGAATTCCACGTGAACTGGAACAATCTCTAGGAATTGATGCAGAGAGAGAAACGAGCAGAACGGAGAACATTGTACACAGAGACTGATACACTATGGCACAATTTAATGTAATGGACTTCTCTCCCAGCAGCAATGCAATGATCCAGGAAAATTCTGAAGGACTTATGAGAAAGAACGCTATCCACATCCAAAGAAACAACTGTGGGAGCAGAAACACAGAAGAAAAACATCTGCTTAATCACATGGTTCAATGGAGATACGATTGTGGATATAGACTCTAAATCAGGGGTCGGCAACCTTTTTGGCCCTGAGAGCCATAAATGCCACATTTTTTAAAATGTAATTTCGTGAGAGCCGTACAGTGCTCACAGTGCGCGCTCCTGTAACAGCGCCTGAAAAAAAATTGACTTTATGGCTCCTGCAGAAAGAGCCATACATTGCCGACCCCTGCTCTAAATGATCACTCTATTGCAAATATTAATAATATGGAAATGGTTCTTGATCAATGATACATGTAAAACCCAGTGGAATCGTTAGTTGGCTCTGGGAGGGGGGAAGGGAGGGGAAGAACATGAATCATGTAACCGTGGAAAATATTCTAAATTAATTCATTAATGAAAACAATTAAAAATAAAAAGCAGAAAGGGGTGTGCAAACAGGCCCCTGTGTTGGCACTGCTCTCTAAGGTAAGAGTTGGTGTGGAAATTTGTATACCAGCCTTGTTGTTGTAGTTGTTCGATCTTTTCAATAATTGCTGACTCTTTGGGACTCCATTTAGGGGACTTTTTTTTCTTTTCTTTTTTTCCCCTAAAACCCTTACCTTCCATCTTAGAATCAATACTTTTTATTGGTTCCAAGGCAGAAGAACAGTAAGGGCTAGGCAATGGGAGTTAAGTGACTTGCCCACAGTCACACGCCTAGAAAGTACCTGAGATCAGATTTGAACCTAGGACCACCCATCTCTAAGGTTGGATCTCAATCCACTGAGCTATCCAGCTGTCCCCCATTGGGGTTTTTTTGACAGAGATACCAAAGTGGCTTGCCATTTCCTTCTCCAGCTCATTTTACAGATGAGGAAACTGAGACAAATGGAGTTAAGTGGCTTGTACTGGGTCATACAGCTACTAAGTGTCTGAGATCACATTTGAATTTAGGTGTTGCCGACTCTTGGCCTGGAGCACTCTACCCACTGTACCTCCTTCCTGGTGTAACAATTAAAATGGGTTTGACAAATATAAGAATTGTAAAAAGTTGTTGTGGTCGCCATTTATAAAAATTAACTCTTAAGTCACGAGGCTGTTAGTAGCTTTAGTAGCTTTATTACAGCAAAGTAGAGATAGTAAAGAGAGGGAAATGCCTAGGTAAATTCCCTAGCTAAATACTTTATAATTATTGATCCAGGGAAATCCAGCTCAACTCCAACAAAGGCTCCCTCAGGTCCCAATCTCTAATCAGGAGTCGTAGTAGTCTCTTCAGCAAGAGCCACCAATGGAGAATCCAACACAGAACCCAAATATCCACCAGAATCCAAAGTCCAAATCTGGAAGCCAAAATCAGAATCAGAATCCAAAATGGGAATCTGAAATGGAAATGCCTGACTTCCTGTTGGGTCTTACCTTAGAAGCATTTTTCTCCACCCAACAGTTCTCCCACATCTCATCTCAGGAGCCAATCATACTTCCTTAATGTGTCTAGCATAGCCCAGGGTGGGCAACGTTTGTGGGATCCACTTCTAGTGAACTTCCTTTTCTAGTAAAAGGTTCTTCATGACTAAGTGCAAAAGGAGGGGCACTCCAAGTTCTTGATTGATTAAGTTAAAAAAAAAAACAAAGAATGGTAATTCCATTTATACACTATCCTTATAGCAGCCTTAGGAGTTTTCTCTTCCCAAGCCATAGAGAAAGGATTTAAAATGATCAGAGAAAGCCAAAGAGGTATGTAGATCCCACTCTGCTAATTGTAACTGGTCTATTCCTATTCCCCACCCCTTCAGAGGGCCATGACTGGGGCACCCACTTGTGTGTTCCTTTCTTCTGCTATAAATTGTTTTACAGAACTGGTTTTACTTCCCATAAACTTCTGTGGTTAACCTAATCATCTGTATTTCCTTGAGTTTTCCCTCTGTTAATTATCTTCAAACTATCCTACATATATCTTGTATTTTTGTACAAAGCTGTTTGCATGTTGTCTTCCACATTGGAATGGGAGCTTCTTGAGATCAGGGACTATTTTTTGCCTTCCTTTGTACCCTTAGGACTTAGCACTGTGACTAGCTAATTAATAAATACTTTTTGCCTTACCCACTGGTTCTGACCAGGAGGGCGTAGTCTCTGGCTCTGGGAGTGTCACAAAAAACAGTGATTTTTCCTGGCATAGGACTGAGATCTCTCTCCAATTTGGTCCCTAACCATGAAACATGAATGTTTCATAGCTAAAATGTCAAGGGCAGAATTAATATGAACTTGGGCCTTTGTTCATGCTGCCCCAGCAGACTACAAACTTAACCTTCTGTTTTGAGGTGGAACTCAGATGTTTGTTCATCAAGAGCAGTGGGGTTCAGAAACTTCAGAGCAATGCCTTTCATTACATATGCAGGATAGCTTCCTCTTAAGCAGAATATTTGGTAATCAGTGCACCATACCAATGAACACTGAGTTTATTGGATTTGGTGTTATTTATTATTATAATATCTTTTAGGGCATACATAGTAGGACATTAATTTTATCTCTATATGATTGCTTATCTTGCTTTTAGCTTCTGTTTTCTGGATCTGACAAATTTCATGATTAAAAAAAAGGAATTTAGTTTTTAAAGTGAGTGTGAGAAAAGATCTTTTGGAGCAGTCACTATTCAGGCACGATGAAGACTCTGATATTCTTGCTGTTGCCACCAATCTGAGAATCTCCAAGTTAGACTGGACATCTGTGTCCATCTAGTCCAACCCATTCTTGAATAAAGAATCCCCTCTATACTATACTTAGTAAGGGGTCATTCAGCTTTTGTATGAAGACCTCCACTAAAGGGGAGCCCACCATCTCCTAGGCCAGCCCATGTCAGGTTCAGATAGCTCTAATTGTTAGGAAGAATTTCTTTATGTCATATTGGATCCTTTGTAGCTTCCATTAAATCACTCATCTTCTTTCTTTATCTTTACAATCTGATTTAGTATATTTGACTTCTAGAGGACTTAGTTCAGCATTCACTAAACCAGCCAGGCAAAGGATTTAAGGGATTCTTATACATCCCTCCTTATCCAGGTTCTGCTATTCTGCCATTTTGATACAGAAGAACTGAGGTCAATGATAATGGGCAGAAGAAACAGATCTAGAGGGAACAAATAAGGAAAAAACAACAATTTTTGCCAAAAATTTTGAGAACAGGATTAGAATAATTTATGTAACTATAGAAATTGGAAACTTATTTGATAAATATGCTTTAGGCAGCTTTATTTATGGTTTTCCTTACTATTTCCAACATCTGGATATGGATCCTTGGGAAAATTCCAGTATTAACAAATGATGTAATACAATAATAAAAACACACTTTTGTTAAATGAAATATTACTTATCTGATCACTAGTACCTGCCTAGAATCACACAGCTAAAAAGTACTAGAGCCAGCATTGAGACTCTTGACTCCTACTTTGGTCTTTCCACTGTATCATATTGCCTTCAGTTTATACATTTAGGGCATCTAACCTCTCTAAGTCTAATCTCAATGAATGTGTAGCTGTTCAGTTCCTAGCTACCCCCTGAACCTGGACAACATAGCATACCTTCTATTGGTCTCAGCACCTACCACTTAGAATTTTTTTTTTAAACCCTTACCTTCCATCTTGGAATCAATACTGTGTATTGGTTCCAAGGCAGAAAGAGCAGTAAGGGCTGGGCGATGGGGGCTAAGTGACTTGCCCAGGATCACACAGCTAGGAAATGTCTGAGGCTAGATTTGAACCTAGGAACTCCATCGCTAGGCCTGACTCGCAATCCACTGGGCAACCCAGCTACCTCCCACTTAGAATTTTCAAAGAGGCATTCCTGCCCTTATGTTCCATTTGCTTTTTCATCCTCTATCTTTCCTGGATTAGCTGGGCCGGTTTATAACAATGATCTAATGCTGCTTCTTGAAGATTCTAAAGGGAGGAGGCTCCCAGAATAGGGAGAACTCAAAAATAGAACTACAAGTCCTTGGTGAGTTGTAAGCTGAGGTAACTCTGAGGCCTGTCTGTTAAATTAGGAGCAGATATTTTTTCAAGGGAAATTATTATTTTTTTTTATTTTCTAATCCTCTATAGTCAGTTGTTCTTAAAGCTCTCATTTCTTCCAGTGTTGAGAGAGGGCATATCATCTGGGAAAAGTCAACAATATTTTGATTATTTCCTGGAAATAAACCTAGTGACAAAAGCGTTTTATTTGTCCAGGCAAGTTACTTTTAGTTAATCAGAGGTCAGTGTCCATTAGAGCATAATACTAACAGTCCAGGTCTCCTGATAAAGGTTCCTAAGCTTTACTCAAAAAGAAATAGCATACCAGAAATTGTTCCAGTGACACATATTGTACTCCCAGACCTAGCCAAGTCTCTTATCTTACACTGGGTAAAGTGTGTCACCAGTCACAAAGGGAATCAGATGAGAATATGTGACTAGTTCAATAGAACTCATCACCACTACTAGAAATTAAGTCAAATATTACCTTGAAATTTTTCTCTAGTTAATTCAATTCAGTAAGAATTGGCTAAGTTCCTGTTATTTGCAAAGACCTGTGCTAGGTGCTGAGGAAACAAAGTTAAAAAATGAAAGTCTCTGCCTTCAAGGAGCTTACATTCTACTGGAGTTATTTATTCAATATATTCACATGCATGGCTTTCTTCTGACCTAGACCATAATTTCCTTGAAGGCAGAGCATCTACCACAATGCAAGGTATAGAGTAGTTGAGAGGATCCCAGGGATTGAAATGGAGATTGCTCCTCAGAAAGCATGAATTTTCATGCTTTCATGGAATAAAATTTCATGGAATAAAACTTCCAATTCACACACAGCCTCCCACCACACATAAGCATGGGGTATGTGCTTCATAGTAAATTGAGAGTGAGCAGAACCAGGAAAGCAGTGTATACAGTAACAGAAATAGTGTAGGATGATCAACTCTGAAGGACTGAACTATTATCAGCAAAACAAGGTTTTAACATAACCCCAAGGGACTCATAACGAAAAAATGTCATCTGCATTCAAAGAAGGAACTGGTGGAATCTGATTGCAGATCAATGCACACCATCCATCATTTTCTTTCCTCCATGAGCCTTTTATTGTATATGGTATAGGTGTCTGCAGGTGTGACATGGAGAATATGGAAATACAATTTGCATGAAAGCACTGGTATAACCTATATCAGACTATTTACCACCTTGGGACTGAGGTGGAAAGGGAGAGAATCTAAATTATAAAATGTCAGAAAATGATTGTCAAAAGTTGTTTCTCCATTAAATTGAAAAAAAAAAACAACAAAATTTAACCTCTCTCTCTCCACATATATGTGTGTGTAAAATTGAGAAAAGGCTTGGTGAGAACCTATCTAATGGATGAGGGGAGTAGGCACTTGGATGGGATTTTTTCTGCCTGTCCTGCTTACAAGTCTATGAAGAAGGTATTATTGACTCTACATGGATCCTGAAGCAAGAAAGCATCAATTTTGTGTGGGAAAGATAGCGTAATCATATGACAGGCATCAAACTGACCATGTGGAAAATAGATGACCTTTATGTCTAGATAGAAGACTCTCTGAAGTCAGAAATTACTTTGATGTTTCAAATGAATATGTTCTCTGAACCTTTTTGTGGAGTTCACAGAGGACTAGAAGCTCCACTGAACTCCAGGCAAAGCTCTGCTCAGCAAATAGAAATGAATTATGCTCTAGTCTGAGACTAGTTACTCAGGGCCACATAAAAATAAAATAAACAAGAAACATTCTTTTTTTGTGACCCTTGACTTGAAACAAAGGGTGATGGGACCTCAAGGACTATAAAACTTCATGCACCTCACCTACACCCTTCTCTTTTCCAACTTCCTAAAACCCTGGGAAATAACTCTGTTTTGAGGTTTTATTCTTTAGCTCAGCAGGCACTTATGTAGCCTTCTTGTAATCTTTCCATGGATGGGTAATGAAAAAGCCAGGCCAACATTTGTACCCAATAAAAGTAATCAAAAAGAACATAGGACAAAGTCAAGAACATTTTGTAAACACTAAAGGAACATTGTGGTATATTGTTTCTTCAGCACTTGGATGGGTCTGTGATTTCATCAGTGTGGGGATACCCTCCACTGGTACAGGTCATGACCCCTCCAGGTCTTTAAATCCTAGACTATTCTTGCCCAAGCCTTTCTAGAAATCTTCTACAGAAGATATACCCAATATTTTGAAGGCCTTCTTTGATGTTTTTTAATATTTCAAGCGTACCAGTACAGTGCTTAAACTGCTTGTCTATCTGTATTCATCTTTTATGGGATATAAGATAATATCTCATAAGATATTTATAAGTATATATAACATATATAATAAATATATAAATATTTTTAAAAGATAAACAAATTTTAATTAAATTTAAAAGTTGTTTACACCACAACTTGTGCATAAGTCACTGTTGGTAATATGCTGAAATCTACTCATAGCCACATCTACCCTTCCATTATCTTTTCAAGCACCTGCAATTTGAATTCTTCTGAGATCATGGTATTTCATGCTTCATAGAAATGTGTTATTAATGGAAAAATACTGATGTTTAAAAGATGGACATTTTCAGCTGTTAGCTGATTCTTATCTTTGAAATTTTTTTGCAATTATGAATTAAACTGATTTATTCCTCCTACTCAATTCTCATTGTACATCTACAGTATTTGACTACTATGCTAATTTATTTGAATTGACTACTTCAGTGAGCTGCATGTCCACTTGTCTGTTATAGTCTGTGTAGTACCCAATTTTTCCATCAACTTTGTTTTTCAAGGCCAATCTATTTCAAATGACTGCAGATTTCACTGAATCATGTAGTGATCCAAGAATCATTGAAATTAGTAGTTATTGTGAAGGAGAGCATTTGGAAAATCTCACCATTTGTAATTATTCTTTTGATCTTAGAGGAATCATTCTCTGATTTGGAATCTTCGAAGCTGATAAACACCTTGAACATTTGTATCCCTAATTTATGGTTTATTAGATCTTGATATTCAAGCATGGAGTTCTGCCATGGGATGGATTTCTGAGTAGTAGATTTATAAAAGGAAAAAGTACACATAAAAATACTACTTAAGAATCCAAAAGGGACCCACATGAAAGGGATACATGTAGGGCAAAAGGTCAATTCTTTTGGGAGTCACTGGAATTCTTTTGCTTCCTTCATGGAGTCCTCAACAAGTTCTATCACGTATACCTTCCTGCCAGGCAGGCAGCCTTGCTGGGTTTCAAGAGACCATGTCTCTGTTTAGTCCTTAGCAATCATTTCTTGAGGGACTACCAGGATCTTATTCCCTGAACTTCCTCCATCCTCAGATAATAGTCTTTCTGCATCCATCTGAGCAGTTTCCATTGCTGTTGGCCACTTGTACTCGGATGGCCACAGTTACTGTCTCTTGTCCTAAGTGGGGCCAACATGAAGCCTTTGGTTCTAAACTCACAAGGTTGCTGCTTAGAGGTAGCTCTATAGAGTACTGGGCCCAGGAGTCGGGAAGACCTCAGTTCAAATCAGACATCAGTTGATAATTTATTCTTCATATACTGTATTATTTTTATATCAGGGTCCTGGATAATAAAGGCCCCAAATCAGTTCCAGTGTATTAGGGAGAATCCCTGAGCCAGGTCTTGAAATTGGTTCCATTTAGTCTATAGATTTTTGCATCTTTTTGTCTTTAGGAATGCAGTCCTTTCACAGATTCTGGCTAACAGGAAAGATCTGCAATGATATCTTTCTGCCATACATGGAAACCTTCACCTATCAATGTGGGCAAGGGGTGAGGGTTTGATGGACCTCTTCCTAATTAGTTGGTTACCAATTAGAAATGTCTTGGGATGTCCAAAGGAAGAATTAAATAATGAGCTCTCAAAAATGTATACATTTAGAGCAGGCCAGGAGTTTCCATTGTTTTTTTTTTGTTTTTTTTTTGTTTTTTTTGGTTTTTAAACCCTTAACTTCTGTGTATTAGCTCATAGGTGGAAGAGTGGTAAGGGTGGGCAACGGGGGTCAAGTGACTCGCCCAGGGTCACACAGCTGGGAAGTGTCTGAGGCCGGATTTGAACCTAGGACCTCCCGTCTCTAGGCCTGGCTCTCAATCCACTGAGCTACCCAGCTGCCCCAGTTTCCATTGTTTTTTATTGAGGAGAGAATCATTTGTCCTTCCTTAGATATCTTAACCAGTCAGTAATAAATTATTTTAAAATTAAGAAATATTTTCTCCTAAGAATTTCTATCATTACAACTTACTTATCTACATAACCTGAACAAGTAAGTCTCTCTTTGTCTTCAGTTCCTCAACTGTAAAATGGGGTAATAACAGCACCTACCTCCCATTGTTATTGTGAGGATCAAATGAGATAATATTTATAAAGCACTTAGCATATTGCCTGGCACATGATATTTACATGTTGGCTGCCAGAAGTGGTAATGTGCTTAATAAATCCTTGTTCCTCCCTCCAACACATCAATATTTGTTCAACTCAGATCAGGAAAGATGTGATGGGGTAGGGCAGGTCTGGAAATGAGAGGTTTTGGGTTCAAATCTGGCCTTAGAAACTTCTTAGCTGTGTGACCCTGGGCAAGTCACTTAACCCCCATTGCCTAGCTCTCATGACTCTTTTGCCTTGAAACTATACACAGTATTGATTCTAAGACAGAAGGTAACAGTTTAAATAATTAAAAAAGAAAAAAAAGATGTGATAGGGGGAAATGTGTGGTAAGCTATCAGAAATGGAATGGAAAAGCCTGGTCTTTTCTCATGCTTTCATCAAGGTAGCTTTACTGCATTCCTAGATCATTCTCTTGAAGATTTCACAAGAGAAAGCAGATAACTAGATGACATACTGAATAGAGAGCTGATACTTGAGTGAGGAAGACTTCAATTCAAATCCTGCCTCAGATACTTACTAGCTGAGTGACCCAGAAAATCACCTCTGTGAGCTTCATCTGTAAAAGTGAGAGGGTTGGACTCTTTGATGGCTTCTCAGGCACTTTCCAGGTCTAAAGCTATGGTCCTGTGCCAGGGTGAGGAATGGCTTATGCCTATTTTGGGAGTGACTTCTGAGGTTGGTTTGGTAGATCTGAGCCTGGGCTTTCATCAGTGTAGGAAACTCCTACTGTCCCTACTGTCGGAGTTCCTTACCTTGATATAGACCTAACTGAATTTATAGTCTGAGCACTTTATCCATAGCTCTTGAAGTTGAAGTGACTTGCCCAGGGTATGGCAACTAGTTTGTATCAGAGCCAGGACATGAACCAAAGTCTTTGTCACTCCAGAGCTTGCCCCTCCAACAATGAAGCTCTGCTGGCTCTCTTGATACCTATTGTCACTTTTTTTTTAGGATCATCTATAATATTCTCCATTCTTTTAGAAATTTTTTCCTTTACTTTTGAGAAAGAACACTATTCACATCCAGAGAAAGAACTGTGGGAGCAGAAACACAGAAGAAAAACAACTGCTCAATCACTTGGGATGATGGGGATATGATTGGGAATGAAGACTCTATTTTTTTAATTTTAATTTTGAATATTTTCCCAGAGTTACATGTTTCATGTTCTTTCCCTCTCCCCCAAACCTCCTAACCCTCCTTAGCTGATGCACAATTCCACTGGGTTTTACATGTATCATTGGTTAAGACCTAATTCCATATTATTGATAGTTGGACTAGAGTAATCATTTATTGTCTACATCCCCAATAATATCCCCATCAGCCCACGTGTTCAAGCTTTTGTTTTTCTTCTGTGTTTCTCCTCCCACAGTTCTTTCTCTGAATGTGGTTAGTTTTCCTTCTCATAAGTCTCTCAGCCTTGCTTTGGATCCTTGTATTGTTGCTAGTAAAGAAGTCCATTATGTTTGATTGTATCACAGTGTATCAGTCTCTGAGTACAATGTTCTCCTGGCTCTGCTCCTTTCACTCTGCATCAATTCCTGGAGGTCATTCTGGTTCACATGGAATTCCTCCTGTTCATTATTCCTTTGATCACAATAGTATTCCACCACCAACAGATGCCACAATTTGTCCAGCCATTCCCCAATCAAAGGACATTCTCTCATTTTCCAATTTTTTGCCACCTCAAAGAGCTCGGCTATAAATATTTTTGTACAAGTCTTTTTCCTTATTATCTCTTTGGGGTATAATCCAAGCAGTGCTATGGCTGGATCAAAAGGCAGATAGTCTTTTAAAGCCCTTTGGGCATAGTTCCAAATTGCCATCCAGAATGGTTGGATCAGTTCACAACTCCACCAGCAATGCATTAATGTCCCAATTTTGTCAGGGAATGTAGACTCTAAATGATCACCCTAGTGTAAATATCAATAATATGGAAATAGGTCTTGATCAATGACACATGTAAAACCCAGTGGAATTGCATGTTGGCTATGGGAGGGAGGTGGGAGTAAGGGACGGAAAGAACATGAATCATGTAACCATGGAAAATTTTTTCTTAATAATAAAATTAAAAAAAAGTTCTCCTTTGAAATATCTTTGATATCTTGAAAACTGGTCCATTAAAACACTTTTCCTACTGTGTCCAAAATGGATTCCTCATATATATTTGATTTCAATCACTTTCTTCGTTTCTGACTATTTCTGATATTTTAGGATCTGGCAAACTGTTTAAACAAAACAAGTTGGATGTATGAGTTGGTGGGTTGAACACTGGGTAAAAAACTAATATAATAATAGAAAACATTTATATAATGCTTACTAAGTGCCAGGCATTGTGCTAAGTACTTTACAATTATCTCATTTGATCCTCACAATAACCCTGAGAAGTAGGTGCTAATCATTATCTCCATTGTACAGATGAAGAAACTGAGAACAGAGCTTAAATGACTTGTCCAGGGTCACACAGCTAGTAAATGTCTGAGATAGAATTTGAACTCAGATTTTCCAAACTCAAGGCTTGATACTTTATCCATTGAACAACCTGAGCTCTCTCTCTACCTCTAACATTCCCTGGCTGTATGACCCCCAAGCAAGTCATTTAACATCTTTGTTCCTTAGGTTACCTTTTAGTGTCTAGGACAGGGGTCAGCAACCTTTTTGGCCATGAGAGCCATAAACAGCGCCTGAAAAAAAATTGACTTTATGGCTCCTGCAGAAAGAGCCATATCTGGCCCTTAAAAGAGCCAGATATGGCTCGAGAGCCATACGTTGCCGACCCCCGGTCTAGGGCATATCTATTTCCTCATCATTGGAGCTGAAATCACTAAAGAATTCGTGTTTAAAAAGCACATATTATTAAGTTAATATTTGTAAGTAATCCAAGGTCCAGATTCTTAGTATCTTCTCTTTCTGATAGTACATGGCTCTTACTATGCAGTTAAATAGAGGCCACAAGACTGAGGACAATTTTGCTTTCTCTCAGTTTCATGGGTTGCCAAATAATTCATTGCCTAGTGGCCAAGCTTCCGTAAGGAGCCTCTCTGTACTAGTCCTTAGATGACAAGCATGGCCCTTAGAATCAGACTTGAAGCTTTTTCAGCTTGGAAGGAGCTATCAGAATTTGTACTCCACTGATAGTCCTCCATTAGAAGTGAAGTGAGGGCTTACGCCCATGCTACATAGGCATCAGTGGGATATTTTTGTAAAGAAGTACATGCAGCAATTTGAGAAATAAGAAATCACACAGGATGAGAGAGAAGGCATGAATGGGTTAAGAACTCACACAGATGAAATCAGGGGCCTTCTGAAGCATCAACAAAGAAAAAAAGAACAAAATGTTAGAGTCACTAGCAATATCAGAGATCCCCATTTGTGAGGCCTTGGACCACAAGATCCAACTGCAAACACAGCAGCCTTTATCTGAGGTCCTGTTCTAAAGAGTAGTACTTGAAAATAACTATAAGCTATAATCTCACATCTTTTTTAATGTTAAGATTAGTTTTTAAATGTTAAGATTCAATGTTGGTAGGGTTATGTTGAGAAAAAGGTATACTATCACACAGTTAGCAGGAGTTGTAAATTGTGTTAAACTGGAAAAAAACACAGAACTATTAAATAGTCAGAAAAACCATGTCTTTAATCAGGAGAGGAGTGCAGTACAATTTTCTTAGGCCTCCACACAGAACTCCAAGGTTCTGGCTACCCTGGCTACTGACGCCAGGGAGTGCCACTGCCTAAATGACAGCTCCAAAGAAAAATAGAATTCTGGGAAAGTATTTACCTCTTGGCAACTGAGGATGGGAGACTAAGGTTGATTGGCTTTACAATGGCTACAAAGACTTGAGGAGTCCTAGACAGGATTATCAGGGAGAGACTGATGCTTTACAATGGATAGAAAAGGAAAAGATGCAGCCCTGGACTGGGCTACCTTAGAAAGGACTTTGACACAAAGGCAGAAACTACCAGGACAAAAAAAGGGTACTTAGCCTGATTAAGTCTGTTAGCTCCACCTAAAGTACTTTTAGGTTTATTGTTAGTCTGAAACTTGTGAAGGTGGGATTCCCTCTGGGAGAAATTCTCCTGCCACCAGGTCAAGCTGGAGTGCTTCAGACCACAATCTTGGGGTTCTTTTAGAGTCCACGTGGACAATTGGAATAGCTTTAAAAAAAAGCAAAACACAAGTCAACAGCAAGAGCTACAAAACTGTTCATACTCTTCTATGCACTGTCTCCAGTATTAGGATTGTATATCAGGTAGCCATTGAAAGTGGAAAAATACTTATCTCACTAGACCTTGATAAAGTAATGGCTGTGTGCCTAAAGCAAAGAACTCTCAACTGTTTGTAGTTGTTGATTACCTACTGAGGCTGTAAAGAAACAGTCGGTACATTTTCCCCTGGCTAGTAATTGGTGGGTTGGACTTTGATAGGAAAACTAGCCCCTGGTGGGGTGGGGAGGGTAGGGAACCAAGAACAGAGTTCAGAAAGAAAGTTAGTGATAAGCTCTGTGAGATTAGACGTTTAGTCACTGAGAGATAGTAAGTAATTAAAGGGGGATGGGACTGTGTGGAACCAGAAAGAGGATGAGTCAGTGTGAGCCTCGCTGGACGTGTCTGAGTACGGATTCTCAGCACTGTGTTGGTTTATCGATGTTTTGTCCAGGCACAAATCCACTGTGGCAGATTAGAACAGGTTCTGAGAATCTTCAAAACACCGCAGCAAATCAAAGGACAGACTTTGTGTGTACAAAGGGTGGGAAAATAATATCATTTATACACAGTAACCTTAGAATCCAGCAATGAAGGAGTGACTGAGTGAATGAAAAACATTTACGACATTACTAGGTGCCAAGCACTGAACTAATCTGGTAGTAGGGATAACAAATACAAAAGAGATGCAATCCTTGCCTTCAAGGCACTTACATGCCAGTGGAGTTAAGGCAGCCCTGGAAGAGTTTTTTGGTTTAGGAAGTCAAAAAAGGAGTGGAGTAATGGGGTGGAGGGCCAGGATCAAAAACAATGATAACAACACTTTGATTATTAAGAAGTAAGAGGCTGGGGGCAGCTGGGTGGCTCAGTGGATTGAGAGCCAGGCCTAGGGAGGAGAGATCCTAGGTTCAAATCTGGCCTCAGACACTTCCTAGCTGTGTGACCCTGGGCAAGTCACTTGACCCCCATTGCCTAGCCCTTACCACGCTTCTGCCTAGGAGCCAATACACAGTATTGACTCCAAGATGGAAGGTAAGGGTTTAAAAAAAAGAAGTAAGAGGCCCACCAATTATGGAGAGCAGTGAATCCCAAGCTACAGAGATTGGACTTTATTTAGTGGGCAAAGGAAAGTCATGAAAAGGGGTTGATGAAGGGAGTGATGTGATGAAAGAGTAATGGGAGAATCAGTGAGACATGATGGAAAGAACTCTGAACCTGAAATGTCAAGACCTTGGTTCAAGCCTTATCATTTCAGACCTGTCACTTTTCACCATTAATGTGGGCTTCAACTTCTTTATCTATAAAATAAAGAAGTTGAACTTGATAACCAATAAGGTCCCTCCTATGACTACTGGTTATTGCAAATCAGTCAACAAGGATTTTTTTTTAATTTGGAAATTTTCATTTAATTAATTTAGAATATTTTTCCATATTCTTTCCCTTCCCTCCCCTCCTGTAGCCAAAGCACAATTCCTCTAGGTTTTATATGTGTCATTGATCAAGACCGATTTCCATATTATTGATATTTACACTAGAGGGCTCATTTAGAGCCAATATCCCCAATCATATCCCCATCAACCCATGTGATCAAGCAGTCAACAAGGATTTTTTTAAAGCACTTAGTAAGTGGTGGGCACTGCCAAGAGTTAGGAATACAAAAATAGCTAAAATTAGCCCCTGGTGGTAGGTGGTTCAATGGATTGAGAGCCAGGTCCAGAGATGGGAGGTCTGGGTTCAAATTTGACCTTTGACATGTCCTAGCCATATGACCTTGGGCAAGTCATTTAACCTTCATTGCAGAGGCCTTACTGCTCTTCTGCCTTGGAACCAATATACAGTGTTGATTTTTAAGACAGAAATGTTTTTTTGTTTTGTTTTGTTTTGATTAAAAAATAAAATGATCTGGAGGGTTTTTATATGAACTGGGAGAACCTCAGTGAACTGATACAGAGTGAAAGGAGCAAAACCAGGAAAACATTGTACACAGAAAGTAAAACATTGTGGAACAATCCAATGTAATGGACTTTGCTACTAGTAGCAATGCAACACGCCAGGACACTCCTGAAGGACTTATAAGAAAGAATGCTAACCTCATTGAGATAAAGAACTATGGGAGAAGAAATGCAAAAGCAAAACATATATCACTTATCACATGTATATATGAGTATGTGATTTGGGGTTTAGACTTTAAAAGATTGCTCTATAGCAAAATGAATAATATGGAAATAGGTATCAAGTGATAACATTTGTACAATCCAGTGGAATTGCTTGTCAGCTCTGGGAGTGGAAGGAAAAGAAAATCAATCCTGTAAATAGGGAAAAACATTTAAAAATAAAAATTGTCTCTATCCTCAAAGAATGTACATTTTGATGAGGAAGACACCTGTAAATAAGGAGGGATACCTAAAGAGTAGAGAGAAAGCAATCTCTGAGGGGAAGGTACTAGTAGTTAGGGGAACTGTAAAAGGCCTTCTACAAAAGGTAGGATTTTAGTTGAGTCTTAAAAGAAGGGGAGGGAAATTAAGGGACAGAAATTAGGAGAGAGAACACTCCACACAGAAGAGAGGCAGCAAAGGCAGAAAGATGAGAGGTGAACTGTGTGTGGTATTCTAGGAACAGCAAATAGACCTCTATATCTGGAATAAATGGAGGGGAGTAAAGCTTAAGGAGAATGGAAAGGTAAGAAGAGGCCAGACTATAAAAAGCTTTGACTGCCAAACAAAAGACTTAATAAGTGATTCTGGAGGTAATGTTACTGGTGCACAATGAACAGGGAGAGGTGGGGGGTGGGAGGGAGTGACATGGTTAGATCTATGCATTAGAAAAATCACTTTGGTAGCTAAGTAGAAGGTATATGGGATGAGGGTGAAGACTGAGGCAGGGAAACTGGTTAGAAAATTATTTAAATAGCCCAGGCTAAAGATGATGACTCCCTGAGCTGGTATGGTGGTAGTGTAACTAGAGAAGAGGTGTCAGTGAGAAAGGTTGTGAATGCAGAAAAGATTTGGCAATGGATTTGATGTGTCGGTGAGTGAGAGAGGAATAGAGGATGACAATGAGGCTGTGAGCCTGGATGACCAGGTGGATGGTGATTACCTGAATAGTACTAGCAAAGGTGGGAAGATAAAGGGATTTTTTTAGGAAAGATCATGAATTCTCTTTTGGATATATTGAGTCTGAGATGTCTGTGGGACACTTGGTTCATATGTCCAAGACCTTTGGTGATGTGTGACTGTAAAAACTAGGGTTATATATAGAAATCTGGGAATTATCTACATTGAGGTGAGCCCACAGCAAGAAATTACCAAGTGAGATAATATAGACAGAAAATACAATAGTGCCTAGGACTGAACCTTGGGGAACTTCAGAGGATTGTTGTGAGGATCAAATTAGATAAAATACATATAAGTCTTTGCATAACTTAAAGTACTCTATCCCTTTAGGCTCTTATTATTATTTTAGTGTAGTATACTGGAACAAGTGCTAGATTTGAAGTCAGAAGCACTGAGTTAAAATTCTGGTTCTACCATTTGTATGATCTTGGACAAATCATTTTACTTCTGGATCCTGTCTCATCTGTTAAATGAAGGCATTGTATATGATTATCTGTAATCAAGTCAAATCAAATTAACATACATTTATTTAGTATTTCCTAAATGACAGGCACTGAGCTAGGCACTCAGATACAAATACAGAAAAAACTGCAGTCCCTGCTCTCAAGGAGTTTATATTCTAGTGGAGGAAGACAACACATAAAAGGAAACTGGAAAGAGAAAGGAGAGCAAGGCAGGAGATAAAGATATCCATAATCTTTTAGCCTCCTTCTAGTACTATGCTCTATATCTGATCCAGTGAGAATTTTGAAGAGGTTGAAGGCGAAAGGGGCTAGAGATCTAGTTGGAAGTGAGAAAGGGTACAAGCAAAGGCCATAATAGAATTTCTAGTTTGAGTGACTTGAAGAGTGAGACCATTAACTGAAAAGGGAAGTCAGAAGGAGAGATAGAGAAAGAAGTTAAGTTTGTTTTTAAAAGTATATTTATGAGAGGCAAAACTGGGACACTAATGCATTGCTGGTGGAGTTGTGAATTGATACAACCATTCTGGAAGGCAATTTGGAATTATGCCCAAAGGGCTGTAAGAGTTTAAATTTAGGTTTTATGCTAAATATGATAGTTATAAAGTAATATTGTGGTTTCTGATTTAAAAATATTACAGCTTAAGTCAAAATGACTTTTAGCAGCTTTATTTATAAAGAGGTGGAAAGAGTGAAAGTGGAAAAATGTAGATAAAGAGACAGATTCTAATAAGCCTACCAGTCCTTCTCCTGAGAAGCCAGGCTCAGCCTGGGCAGGGCTTCCCCAAGACTCTATCTCCACATGGATTTCCTGGTAATCCTCAGTCAGAAGTCCAGGTGGTGTCTTCAGCCAGGGTTCCACCAAGGTAGTCTCCTCCAAAGCCAAAGCTAGAATCTCAGCTACTCACCCAGCAAGCCAATGCAGAATCCAGGGAAGAAGCCTCCTTCGAGCCAGGAAAAGAATCTCCAGAACCAATCCCTCCAAATGCCAGGAAGGGAATCAGTCTCTGGAACAAAGGCTTTAAAAGACTGCCTGCCCTTTGTTCCAGCAATACCACTAATGGGTTTGTATCCTAAAGAGATTTTTTAAAAATGGGAAAGGATCTGTTTGTACAAAAAAATTGATAACTGCATTTTTTGTGATGGCAAAAAAATTGAAATATGAGGAGATGTTCCTCAATTGGGGAATGGGTGAACAAATTGTGACATATGATGTGATAGAATACTATTGTGCTATAAGGAATAATGAACTGCTTGATTTCTATAAGAATCCATGAACTGATTTATTTATGAAATGAGCAGGACCAGGAGAACATTGTATACAGTCACTAAAACATTGTGAGACCATCAAATGAAATAGACTTTGCTACTAATAGCAATGCAATGATCCAGAACAATCTTGAGGGACTTATGAGAAAGAATGCTATCCAATCTGGAGAAAGAACTGTGGGAGTAGAAACACACAAAAAAACATATGATTTATCACATATATATCAGTATATGATTTGGGGTTTAGGTTTTAAAAAATTATTACAAAAATGAATAATATGGAAATAGGTCATGAGTATAATCCAGTGGAATTGCTTGTCAGCTCTGGGAATTGGGAGGGTAGAGGGGAGGGAAAGAATATGAATCAGGTAACCATGGGAAAATATTTTTAAAATAAATAAATTTTAAACTCTTTAAAAAATAAAATCAAATAAAAATAAATAAAAGTATATGAGAGAGGGCAGCTAGGAAGCTCAGTGGATTGAGAGCCAGGCTAGAGATGGGAGGTCCTGGGTTCAAATCTGACCTCAGATACTTCCTACTTGTGCGACCATGGACAAGTTACTTAACCTCCATTGCCTAGCCCTTACCACTCTTCTGACTTGGAACCAATATATAATATTTATTCTAAGATGGAAGGTAAGAATTTAAAGAAAAAAAGTGTAAGGGAGTAGTTTCTAAAAGCCCAGGATCTAATAACAGATATTATATGACTAAGAAGCATTAAGCCAGCTCATAAAACAAATCCCCTAAATAAATCAGAAAGGAAACAAAGATGATGAACATTATATATCATGCTCCAGGCTGCTCTTTAAAAGTCAATTCATTAAGTCACTAAAGCAATTGAGGAGAGAAATATCTCTAGAAAAGTATAGAGATAGATCTGACTACGAGGTACTTTTGCCAGATATATTGTCTCTGGTGGGCAGTTTGGAACCAACAAAAAGATAAAAAGAAATATATTCTTTAATACTACTTCCCAGAGTGAAGGAGCATTTATACCTTAAAAACCAAACTGAACACTGGAAAGATCTCTAGGAATTGATGCAGAGCAAAAGGAGCAGAACCAGGAGAACATTATACACAGAGACTGATGCACTGTGGTACAATCGAATGTAATAGACTTCTCTACTAGCAGCAATGCAATGATCCAGAACAATTCTAAGGGACTTATGAGAAAGAATGCTACCCACATTCAGAGGAAGAACTGTGGGAGTAGAAACAGAAGAAAAACATGTGATTGCTCCCATGGTTCAATGAGGATATGATTGGGAATGTAGACTCTAGATGATCACTCTATTGCAAATATTAATAATATGGAAAGTTTTTGAACAATGATACATGTAAAAACCAGTGGAATTGCTTGTTGGCTCCAGGAGGGAGGAGGTAGGAAGGAGGAGGGGAGGGAAAGAACATGAATCATGTAACCATAGAAAAAGACTCTAAACAAATAAATAAATAAATAAATAACTGGATGAATAAAATTTTTAACCCATCTGAGAAATGAGGCAGTAGTAGTATGAGGGCCATTTGGAGTGTCTGAACAACACCAAACAATACATCGTCCCTTTAACACTGCTATAAATGTATTTCTCTTGAGGTGACAGTTGGATATCAAAATGTTAAATTCTCAATCCAATCCAATCAATCCAATAAATACTTATTAAGTTTCTACTATGTGTCAGGCACTGTGCTAAATTTCTTAGGGTATAATTAATAACAAGAAAGATTGTTTTTGTCCTCAAGGAACTTACAATCAAATGGTGGGGGAAGAAGGGGAGTTGCTACACAAAAGGAGGTGGGGAGTTGGAGGACAAACATGGGAACTGAAACAGAAGCAAAAAGTCAAGGCTAAAGCTATAGGTTTTCTCACTTTAATGTATTTAGAAACCAAGACCTCATTTCTTTTATGTTGTGATTTTGCTTGTTTTTTTGTTTGTTTGTTTATTTTTCTCCTTATATCAGACTCCAGCCAAGGTTAATTCAAATTCATTTCATACTGGCTTGATTCCATTTGTATTTAAGTACCTTTTTTTTCTAGTGACCTATGTATGGTGATTGGTTTGGTTAACTTGTAGAGGGAAGTCTCTCTACCAGTGCAGATGAACAACTGTTCAACAAGTTATGGTCTTTAAAAGTTGTCTAGGAGCCCTGAGAGACTGTAACTTTCCCAGAGTTACTTAGTATGTGCCAAAGGTGAGACTTGATCCTAAGTCTTCTTGACTCAGGGGCCAGTTCTCTCTCCACTACATTACCTATAAGCCAATAATTGTGTTAGGTGCTATGGGGACAGAAGAATGTAACATAATCCCTACCCTCAAGGAGCCAACCAGTCAACACATGCCTAGAAGTTTGGCTGGCTACTGAACTAAGGGATTCAGCATTTGATTCTGAAACTGGAAAACTAAAAGAAACATTAACAGTATAATCTAAACAGTATCCTAGGAAACAATAGAAAAAGCCCCTAAATTGTGTTTCACATATACACACGGCCTCTACAAATGAAGAAAGATAGCCAAAAAGAGCTAAATTTGAGTCTGAGAGCCATAGACTTGAGGAGGGAGGGAAGGCTGGCTGCAGAGTCAGATAGCAGAGCCTTGGGCTATAGAAAGCCTGGGGCTGGCCCCAACTACACTCAAACTTTATCTCTTTACCAGCTGGGCCTCCTCTAACAGTTAAACCACCTAGGCCCCAGTTATATACTCAGTTGATGCCAGAAGTGAACTCTGGAGGGTTATCTTTAATTTATAAAGTCCCAGGCCTGCCATATCTGATTCACTCAACCTCCCTGGTTTCTTTTTAAACCTAATCTGTTTCACAATTAATTTTAAAGGACTATGTAAACTAAGAATACCCTATTCATGCAAAAGAATCCTCTTTAAATTTTTTAAAAACTATTTTCCCATGTTTACATGATTCATTTTCTTTCCGTCCCCTCTTCCCTCCCTGCTCCCAGAGCCAATAAGCAATTCCACTGGGTTGTATAAATGCTGTCACTTGATACCTATTTCTATATTATTCACTTTTGCTATAGAGTGATTTTTTAAAAGTCTAGATCCAAAATCTCATACCCATATATATATGTGATAAATGATGTCATATGTTTTGCTTTTGCACTTCTACTCCCATAGTTCTTTCTCTCAATGTGGATAGCATTCTTTTACTTAAGTCCTTCAGGAGTGTCCTGGCCTATCAAATTGCTACTAGTAGCAAGGTCTATTACATTGGATTTTTCCACAATGTTTTACTTTCTGTGAACAATGTTGTTCTGGTTCTGCTCATTTCACTTTGCATCAGTTCATTGAGGTTCTCCCCAATTCATATGGAAAGTCTCTAGACCAGTGATTCCCAAAGTGGGCGCCACCACCCCCTGGTGGGTGCTGCAGCGATCCAGGGGAAGCGGTGATGGCCACAGGTGCATTTAGGGGCGGTGAATAACTGTATGGGAGAGGTGATAGTATGTGACAGGGGGCGCTAAGTAACATTTTTTCTGGAAAGGGGGCAGTAGGCCAAAAAAATTTGGGGAACCACTGCTCTAGACCATCAATCCTTACAGCACAATAGTATTCCATCACCATCATATACCACAATTTGTTCAGCCATCCCCCAATCAAGGGACACCCTCTCATTTTCCAATTTTTTGCCACCACAAAGAGCACGGCTATGAATATTTTTGTACAAATATTTTTCCTTATTATCTCTTTGTGGTACAAACCAGCAGTGGTATTGTTGGATCAAAGGATATGCATTCTTTTAAAACTCTTTGCTTATAATTCCAAATTGCCTTCCAGAATGGCTGGATTAATTCACAACTCCACCAGCAATGCATTAGTGTCCCAATTCATGCAAAAGAATCCTAATCATTTTTATTCCATTTTTTGTTAACTGAGTCAATCATTTTACTTCAACTGTCAAATACATTCATGTTTATAACTTCTTTTTTTATATCCCAAAAGTAGCATCTTTATTTGTCCATTTTAAATTGCATATTTATATCTTTTGCTTTTATATCACTTTCATTCCTAAGTGCATCTTTTTCTCCTCTCCAATCCAACAAGCATTTCCTTGTGACAAAGAACAAAAAAGAAAAAGAAAAAAAGTCCAATAAAACTATCCAACAAATCTGAGAGTATATACGATGTTCTACATCCATAAACTCTCATTTCTGAAAAGAATGAATGAACAAAAAAGCATTTATTGATCACTTATATGATATTAAATGTTGGGGATATAATTATCCCCAAAATAAAACAGTCCTTGATCTCTACGAGCTCACATTCTAAAGGGAAAGATAACAGAGAGAGATTTCAGATCCAAGTCAGATGGAAAGGTGATAATGCCTCTTCTTTAATATAATTTCCATTAATAAAATCATATATTTCTATTACTGAATTATCTGACAGTGACAAAGATTTTGGTGACAAGAACTTTGTTTTGTAGGTCTTTATTGGTGTGGCTGCAGAATTCACATATTGCCAGGGCATATCTCTATAGAGCTTGCTTCCCCTATGGCTATAGGGATTGGACTTCAAGCACAGCTATTCCCAAGGTGCTTGGATTCAAAGTCTAGTTATCTCTTTTTGGGTCAAGGTGATGATGGTGATTTGACTTGCCTGGCAATGTCTCCTCCCATTTCTCCCTGAGGGTGGCTTACTGCTTTAGCTGGGCTGACTTGCCTGCCCCATTGGTGGCAGTTGGTTGGTCGATGATGGAGATGGTCATTCCCTTCTCCACAAGTGTTGCTTTCCCAGATGATAACTGTGAGGGTTGGTTGGAAGCAAGACTATGGCCTCCAGGGTGCTACCACTCTGGTGAATTACTTCCCACTTGGTAGCAGCTTGTGATGTGATGATGAAGAAGGAAGGGAATGGATATTTCTCTTCTCCAGGTCCAATCTTGGTAATTATAATTAAATAGAATTCAGTTTTAAGGTTTTAAAAAATTATTGTTGTTCTTTCCATTTACCTAATAACCTTTTATGGAATAATTTTCAAAGGGAAAAGTCTAAAAATTCAGTTTCTTGTGTAACACTGACTCCTGTGGCCTTCACTGCCTAGAAGACTAGGTAAGTTGGACTTCATCCTTCCCCCAGGATGCCCTGGTATCCTTGAGAAAGTTTGGGGTATATAGATTCTTTCCAGATGGTTCCTGCTCCCATTCTTCCCTGCCCCAACCACCTCTATCTCCCAAAAAAGGAGGGAAATTATCAGAGCTTAGCACAGTTCCTGTAGACCTCAACAACATTTCCAAAAACCAAGAACTAAGTCCAAAACCTACATCAGGCTTGAGTCTCAGATGTCCCAACTTTTCAAGACTCTCCTACTAGTATGGTTAGCTGCAGCATCCCACCTGGAATCCTGGCCCAAAGTTATCATGACTGAAACTCCAGGTTCTGGTAGGAATCATTGTCTGCACCTTGAACTGAGAAGGATAAATGACACAGAACAGAAATAATCACCTTCAAACTCATTTCTTGGAGTCAGAGTCAAGGAGAGGGAGAATAGAAGAAGAAAGTGCAACCCTTCTCACAGGCTTAGTTCATGGAACTAAATTTTCCTCTGAGTGAACAGATTTTTACCCTCCATATAAGACAAAGTAAGCAGAAAAGGTGATCCAGAAAGAGGCTGCCTCACAGTCTCACTAGTTTTAAAGATGTAGCCTATTTTGATCAGGCAGCCAATCAAAGGAGGCTACTCCTACACACATAATAGGAGACACGAAATGCTTCCATTTTAGGTGATGTAGGCAAACTCCAAAGGCCCCATTACACTTAAAAACAACAACAACAAAAATAAACCCTTTACCTTCCACCTTAGAATCAATATTGTGTCCAGCCATACCACTGCTGTGTTTATACCCCAAAAGATAATAAGGAAAAAGACTTGTACAAAAATATTTATAGCCGTGCTCTTTGTGGTGGCAAAAAATTGGAAAATGAGGGGGTGTCCATTGATTGGGGAATGGCTGAATCAGTTGTGGTATCTGTTGGTGATGGAATATTATTGTGCTGAAAGGAATAAAGAAATGGAGGAATTCCATGTGAACTAGAACAACCTCCAGGAATTGATGCAGATTGAAAGGAGAACCTTATACACAGAGACTGATACACTGTGATACAATCAAATATAATGGACTCCTCTACTAGCAGCGATGCAATGATCCAGGACAATTCTGAGGGACTTATGAGAAAGAATGCTATCCACATCCAGAGAAAGAACTGTAGGAGCAGAAACACAGAAGAAAAACATCTGCTTGATCACATGGCTCAATGGGGATATGATTGGGGATGTAGACTCTAAACGATCACTCTATTGCAAATATTAATACTATGGAAATAGGGCTTGATCAATGACACATTGTAAAACCCAGTGGAATTGTTCATTGGCTATGGGAGGGGGATAGAAGGAGGGGAGGGAAAGAACAAAAATCATGTCATGAAAAAATATTCTAAATTAATTAATTAAATAATGAATTTCAGATTAAAAAAATAATCAATATTGTGTATTGATTCCAAGGCAAAAGAGTGGTAAGGGTTAGTCAATGGGATTAAGTAACTTGCCTAAGGTCACACAGGTAGGAAGTATCTGAGGCCAAATCTGAACTAATGTCCAGACCTGGCACTCTATCCACTGTGCTACCTCGTTTCCTCTTTGAGGCACATTTGAACTTTACTATAAATCCAATGTTCTATTCACTGAACCACCATTTTTCCTTTTTTTAAAAATAGATTTACTGAACTAATTACTAGGGGAATATTATTCATATTATTTATCTGAATTTTGGCAAACTCCTTGATGAAATAGCTTATGCTATCAAATTTGTAGATGACACAAATATAAGACAGATGATTAACATATTGCATAAGAGAATCAAGATCCAAAATGATCATGGTAACCTAGAACATTGAACTGAAATTTAAACAATTAAATTGAATAGGGATTAATGTAAAAGTTACTTGGATTTAAAAAACCAACATCATAAGTACATGATGGAAGAGGCCATGTTATGTAGCAATTTATTTGGAAAAAATCTGGTAGGGAGAGTTAGGTGGCTCAATAAATAGAGAGACCTATGGAGATGAGAGATCTTGGATTCAAATCTGGCCTCAGACATTCCCTACTATGTGACCCTGGGCAAGTCACTGAAGACAAGTTGCCTAGTCCTTACCACTCTTTTGTTTTGGGACCAATACTTAATATCAACTCTTAAGATGAAAGGTAGGGTTTATAAAAAAAAAAAAAAAAAAAAAAGAGGAACAGAGACAAGATGGTAGAGAAGATATACAGACCCACCTGATCTCTACCAAATTACCCTACAAAAATCTCTGATACAACACTCCAAAACGAAATCTGAAATAGCATAGCCTACAAAAAAGACAGAGTAAAATAGATTTTCAGCCCAAACCAACTTAGAAGGCTACCATGAGAGATCTGTTGCACCAGAATGGAAGTGGAGTGCAAAGCAGCATACCAAGGCAGGTTCCACTGCAGCAGCAGGCCTTAGAGGTGGTTGAATCAGTAGCAAAGGCTTCCGGAGCTCTCAGCTATAGATGGAAAGGTAGGGTTCAGACAACTGCTTAGAAGATGACAAAGGTCTCTTTGCTCTGGGTGCAAGACTCTAGTTATATTTCTCATACACAGATCCAGGTGGCAGTCTTAGTTTGGGTGAGAAAGACGACCAGCATACACCAGTACTTGTGGCCACAGGGGAGCAGGGGAGTCTGGTCACAGTTGTAAAGCAAAAAAAGAGTGCTTGTGGTTACTCACAGACCAGAGAACAGGCTAGGAGGGTACTAAACACACCTCTCCTCATATCATACCATCTTGGAAGAATTGAAAGCAGATGGATCTCCAGAGCTACTTCTGAAGGCAATTGGACAAAGGACATGAAGTCTGGAATAGTGCTCCCTTCACCCATAGTTACAAAGCCCTATTTTAACTGTTTTTTAGTTAAAAGAAAATTGTCTTTTTTGGCTGGAAAATGAGCAAACAACAAAAAAAGAAAAAACATAAAAAGTTATTTTGGTGACAGGGAAGACCAAAACAAAAACTCAGAAGATAATAAAATTAATACTGTTGCATTCAAAGCCCCCCCAAAAAAATATGAGTTGGTTTCAAGCTCAGAAAGATTAGAGGAACGCAAAAATAATTTTTAAAATCAAATAAGAGAGGTAGAAGAAAAATTGGTAGAAGATATGAGTGATATAGGAAAATCATGAAAAAAGAGTCAATGGCTTAATAAAAATATTGAAAAAATACCTTAAAAAACAGAATAAACCAACTGGTAAAACAGGCACACAAATCCACTGCGGAGAAGAACATCTTAAAAAGTAGAACTGACCAAATGGATATGGTACAAAAGTTCACTCAAAAAAAATCATGCCTTAAAAACTAGAATTAGATAAGTGGAAACTAATGACTCCATTATGGAGGAGGGGGCAGCTGGGTAGCTCAGTGGATTGAGAGCCAGGCCTAGAGATGGGAGGTCCTAGGTTCAAATCTGACCTCAGACACTTCCCAGCTGTGTGACCCTGGGCAAGTCACTTGATCCCCATTGCCTACTCTTACCACTCTTCTGCTCTGGAGCTAATACACAGAATTGACTCCAAGACGGAAAGTAAGGGTTTAAAAAAAAAAATTAAGGAGGAAAACTGTTCTGATATTCTAGAACCAGATGGTAAAATAGAAATGGAAAGATTCCACTGATCATCTGATCAACTCCTAAAAGAGATCCCAAAAGGGTAACTCCCAGAAATATTATAATCAAATTCCAGAACTCCCAGGTTAAGGAGGAAATATTGCAAGCAATCAAAAAAGAAACAATTTAAATTTAAATATCATGGAACCACAGTCAGGATAACAGAAGATTTAGCAGCTCCTACATTAAAGGATCAGAGGGACTAGAATATGAGACTCCAAAGAACAAAGGAACTAAAACTTCAATCAAGAATCACTTACTCAGCAAAACTAAGCATAATCCTTGGGGGGGGGGGATGGGGGGAGGAATGTTATTCAATGAAATAGGACTTTCAAATATTCCTGATGAAAAAGATCAGAGTTAAATAGAAAATTTGACTCTCAAATAGAAGACTCAAGAGAAGCATAAAAAGGTAAACAGGAAAGAGAAATCAAATTACATTCAATAAAGTTAAACTGTATACAAACCTATATGGGAAGATGATCCTTTTACCTCCTAAGAACTTTATCATGATTAGAGCAATTAGGAATATATAGAGACAGAGGGCAGGGATATGAGCCGAATAGGATGAGATAATATCTAAAAATAAGATAAAATTAAGGCATAAGAAAAAAGGAATCCATTGAGACAAGGGGGAAGGGAAACATAGAATGCAGTAAATTATTGTACATAAAAGAGATATGACACTTCCCAGCTGTATGACCCTGGGCAAGTCACTTGACCCCCATTGCCCACCCTTACCAATCTTCCACCTATGAGACAATACACAGAAGTTAAGGGTTTAAACAAAAAAAATTTAAAAAAAAAAGAGATATGAAAGAGCTTTTACAGTGAAGGGGAAGATGGGGGAGGTGGGGAGAGGAGCATGTGAGCCTTACTCTCATTGTAATTGGCTCAGTGAGGGAAGAATATACACAATCAATTGGGTATAGGAAGCTATTTTATCCATTGGTAAAACAGGAAAGGAAGAAGATAAAAGAAAGAAGAGTGGGGCAGATAGAAAATTGGGCAATGTGGTAGTCAGAAACTAAACAGTGGAAAATAGGATGAAAAGTAATACATAGTAATAATAATGATAGAAACATTTTTTACAACTCCCTCTAAAAAAGATCTCATTTCTCAAGTTTGACAAATGAGTTGACCATATAAGAATACAAGTCATTCCCCAATTGATAAATGGTCAAATGATATGAGCAGGTAGTTCTCAGACAAAGTAATTAAAGCTCTCAATAGTTATGCCCCCCCCCCAAATGCTCTAATTGACTATTCAAGAACTGCAGATTAAAACAATTCTGAGGTACCACCCCATACCTATCACATTGGCTACTGGACAGAAAAGGAAAACATTTAAAAAGATTTGGAGTACTCCTTTGCAGAGATGGGAGATGCAAGGGTGCGACTCAATACATAATAACTTCCTGTATTTTTTTTTAAACCCTTACCCTCCATCTTAGAATTAATACTGTATATTGACTCCAAGTCAGGAGAGTGGTAAGGGCTAAGCAATGGGGGTTAAGTGACTTGTCCACGGTCACAAAGTTAGGAAGTGTTTGAGGCCAAATTCGAACCTAGGACCTCTCATCTCTAGGCCTGGATCTCAATCCACTGAGTCACCCAGTTGCTCCCATTTTCTGCCTTTTTTCATGTATTGATTGGTTTTGCTGTTTTTTTTTCCTTTTAAAAATATTATTTGTTGTATGAGATAGCTCTTGGAGAGAGAGACATAGAGAAAAATTCTAGGGATACAAAAAAGGTATCAATAAAAATTTATTTTAAAAAACAAAGAAAAGGTTGATGCAGACATGATTGAGGATATAGACTCGAAAGGACTACACCAATGCAACTATCAATAATATGGAAACAGGACTTAATCAATGACACATATTAAAACCAGTGGAAATGTGTGTCAGGTATGGGGAGGTGAAGGGGAAAGTAAGAACATGAATCATGCAACCTTGGAAAATTTTTCTAAAAAATAAAAAAATTATAAAAAAAAACAGAAAAGATCTGAGGCATTTAATAGACTACAATATTTACTTTAAAAACGAAAAACTTTTACCTTCTATCTGACAATCAATACTATGTATTCATTCTAAGGCAGAAGAGTGGTAAGAGTTAGGCAATGAGGCTTAAGTGACTTACCCAGGGTCACACAGCTAGGACGTGTCTGAGGCCACATCTGAACCCAGGACCTCCCATCTCCAAACCTGGCACTCAATCCACTGAGCCACCTAGTTGCCCCCAATGGAGCACAATATTGATATGACTCGGCAGTATTATGTGGCTATCAAAAATGCTTATGAGTTTTAGGTTGTATAAAGAGAGACCCAATTTCCACAGAAAAGGAGTTGCGAGCCTCTTTCTGATCTAGTCATACCATATCTTCAGTGTTGTGTTCAGCTCTGGACATTGTAGTTTAAGAAAGATATTATTGATCTGGAGAACAGAGGAAGACAACCAGGATGGTCTAGATCAGCACTGGTGAACTTTTTAGAGATCACATGCCCAAATTTCCCTTCAAGCCACCTGTGAGCCCCCCATATTATCCCAGAGAGCAGATAGAGGAAGTGCTCACTTTAGGCAGCTTGTCAGAGGGATGGGGCATGCAAAAAAGTCCTCAGGCTCCTACGGAGAAGGGGAAGGGAGCAGCCCCCTTGGGATGCTCCAGCATGCATGCCATAGGTTCACTAACATGGCTAAAGGACCTGGAGATACTCCGGAGAACACCAGACTGAGGAGGCAGGATAGGGAAGGAAGAGGACTGATTTTTTTCAAGTTCTTGGGAAGCTGTCAAATGAAAAAGGGATTAGATTTGTTCTACTTGCTGCAGAGGGCAGAATCAAAAGCAAATAATTCCTAGCTGTGTGACCCTGTGCAAGTCACTTAACCCCAATTTTCTAACCCTTGCTACTCTTCTGTCTTAGGATTGATAACAAGACAGAAAGTAAAGGTTTAAAAAAAATTTTTTTAAGCAAATGGGTAGTAGTTTCAAAGAGGCAAATTTAGACTGTATATCAAGAAAAACCTTTTGACAACTAGAGCTATCCTGAAGTGGCATGAGATAACTTGGGAGGTAGAAGATTTTCTTAGAGATCTCAGAGTAGAGATTAGAAGATCACTTTATAGGTATGGTATGGTGGGGTTTTGTTTTGGATGTGATTTGCACTGGGCCATATGGCTGCCCAGGTTCCTTTGGACTCTCAAATATTGTAGTTATGAGTTTTTTTGCTTTAGGGAATATCCTCCAATTTTGATAGAAATATTATTCCCTTCATCCCTTTTATTTCTCCCCCTCCCACTTTATACCCCTCCTTCCCACAAATGAAATAGAAAGATTCCATAAGCAAAGAATGTTTTTAAACCCTTACTTTCTGTCCTAGTAACAATTCTACATCAGAAGGACAAGGCCTAGGCAATTGGGTTTAAATGACTTGCACATGGTCACATAGCTAGGAAGTGTCTGAGGTCAGATTTGAGTCTGAGTCCTCTCAACTCCTGACTGGCTCTCTTTCCACTGGGCCACTTAGCAAAGAAAATTAGGAAATCCATTGTGGTTATCTTAGAGAAGACTAATACTTCAAGTTCTAAAGCATTATACTTTCTGATTAAATTGTTCGGCATTACAAAAACCTCTTTTAGTTTCAGAATACAACAAAAGAAATCAGTGTTAGCATTAAAATTGTTAAGGGTAAGAGATGGAGAGTACTCTGTATGCCTTAAGTGTAGTGTTTCTAGCCAAATTGTTTGGAATGAATGAATTTTTTTTTCTCTTGGCTATTTTTCACTCTATCAACTATTTCTCTGGAGAGCACAGAGGGTACACCGAATTTAAGTTCAAATACCACCTCAGATACTTTCTGTGTGACCCTGAGCAAGACCTTTTTTCAGCCTTAGTTTCTTCATCTGTAAAATGAAGATAATAATAGCACCCACCTTGCAGGGTGTTATTTTTTTTTTAATCTTTAATTTTTTTTTTTTACATTTTCCCATGTCTACATGATTCATTTCCTTTCCCTCCTCTCTCCCTCCCCCCTCCCAGACCAACAAGCAATTCCACTTGTAGGGTTGTTATGAGGATCATAGGAGATAATATATACGATGTTTTTTTATAAACTTTCAATTCTAGTTATTATTATTACTGTTATCTGTAGAAAAGGAGCACACTTCCTAAGCTGGGAGAGTTCCAAGTTTCTGCATCATTGTGTCTACTCAAAGCAGAGTTTCATCATTCTGTGAATTTTGTATTTTGCTGCCGTTTATTTTTTTAAACTAATTCACCCCAACAAATTGGTTTTCTATGTTACTTTAAAATTAAGCTAACAGATTTTTTGTTGTTGTTATGTTGTAGTTAACAAGGATGCGTTCGTTTCCTTCATCTTCCAAACATTTCCTTCTCTGTCCTCTTGATCTCTCTGCTGAAATTACATCTCTGCCCAGAGCTTTCTCATGAACAAAAAAAGGGTCCAGCTCTGAACACAGACAATTTAACTTTCTTTAAATAGCACAAGTTTTCAAAAGGATTGGTTTAGAACTGATAAAATTCCATAGGCAATGGCCAAGTACCCCTAATATCTTTTTCTGAAGCTAATGGCAATGCCCTGGGTAGAGTCACTGGACACTTACTTGCCCATGATGCACCCATCTAATTACTTGCAAGGCAAAATGGTTTACTTTTTGAAAGCTTTGGTGTTCTGCTCTATCAATACCATTGCTTTGAAAAGGTAGTATGGTAGTATACAAAGCACTGCTCCTTCCAGCAACAATTTACCCCTAGATAGTTGTACAAATAATGCTAATGGTCTTTATTACTACTCTGTATGCCATATGACTGTTGATTAAATTTGGAAGGAAAAGGATAATGCCAATCATCAAACATTTATTAAAAGCTTATGATGTGGCTAATATGGAAACACAGTTTACATGGTTTCTCACATATAATCAAAATCATATTGCTTGCCTTCTCAAGGGTGAAGGAAGGGCAGAAAGGAAGGAGAGAATTTAGAACTCAAAATTCTAAAAAAATGAATGTTCAAAAGAATTTTATGTGTAAAAGGGTAATATTTAATGAGGCTGGATTTGAACTCAGAAAGATGAGTTTTCCTGACCTCAAGCCTAGTACTCTGTCTACTTTTGCCATCTGACCACTCGTGTAAATTAATAAGTACATATAAAATACATATAAAGGAATTATTTTTTATAATCCTTACCTTCAGTCTTAGAATCAATATTGGTTCCAAGGCAGAAGGGTAGTAAGAGCTAGGCAATGAGGGTTAAGTGACTTGTCCAGGATCACACAGCTAGGAAGTGTCTGAAGTCATATCTGAACCCAGGACCTCCAGGTTTGGCTCTCTAACCAATGAGCCATCTAGCTACTCCTTTTCAAAGGAATTAGAAAGTAACCTCAGAAGGGAAAGCTCTAGCAGCTGAGGTAGATTGGAAAAGACAACATATTTCCAGTTCATATTGGCCAATAGCAATTGCATCTTCCTCTCAAAATTTTTTTAGGATGTTTAGGGAAGTTTCACAATATATGTATAGGGTCCCTCAAAGTTTGGAAGATGTGATATAGTCCACATATATATGATGAGGGCAAGGATGCCAGAAGGAAGACAATGACCATGTCCTCTTTGTCTTTTGTGTTTGCTTAAATTCATTTGTATAGCAAGACAAGGATCTGGGGAATCCAGAAAAAAAAGAAAAATTAATGGCTCAAACCCACACAACTCTGTGGAGATCTTTTGGCAGAGACCCATTAAATATGCTTGGGAGCACATAATTGCCCTAAGGGAATTAAGCAGATAGAAGAACCTTCTAACCATAAATCAGACAATAGTTTACAAGGATGTAGATTTTCCTAGCAAGATAAGTTGAAAAAAAAAATCAGACAACTTGAACCTGGGGACAAGGCCTGAGTTTTCATCTTAATTGGGTATTTCAAGGAAGTGTCAGTGCATCTGTTTCAGGGAGAAGCCTTCTAACCACTACACCAGCATGGGTGAAGTATTGGCACTTGTACCAGGGCAGCATGGAGGAGCTGCACTGTTCCCCCTGAGGACATTTTTTGCATGTCCTGCCCCTCTTTCCAGCTTCCTGCCCAGTGCAAACACTTCTCCCCTATGCTCTCTGGGGTAATGGGGTTGGGGGCTCAAAGGCATCTTGAAGTTGTAGTTTGGGCACATGGACTCAAAAACCTTCACCAACATTGCACGACACCATAGCAGACTTATTCTGAAACCACATTCCATGTTCACACACCTGCCAAAAAAAACCCTCCAAAACATAGCATTCAAAATCCATGCAGAGCAGACCACAGGAGCAGCGTGATAATAGCACCAAAAGACTTTAGTAGCTTGGCAACACTGGAGGTGAAAGGAAGCCGCCCCTCCTTGCATGTCCCCTGATCCGTGGTCATCCATGCCTCTCCATGCATACAAGAGACATGTGTAACCTCCCAAGTAGCTTTCCAATTTGTCTCTTTTGTCTCACTGATGGGAAATATCCATATATATGTCCATCTGTCTATCCATCTATCTGTCTAACTATCCATCCATCTATCTATTTGTCCATCCATCCATCTACCTACCTACCTATCTACCTGCTTATCTATCTATCCATCCATCCATCCATCCATCCATCCACCTACCTACCTATCTATCTACCTATCTATCATCTACATATCTATATCTATATCTATATCTATATATTAAACCCTTACCTCCCATCTTGGAATAAATTCCAAAGTAGAGGAGTGGTAAGGGCCAGGCAATGGGGGTTAAGTAGTGACTTGCCCAGGGTCACACAACTAGGAAGTATCTGAGGCCAGATTTGAACTGAGGACCTCCATCTCTAGGCCTGGCTCTCAATCTACTAAACCACCCAGCTCCTTTTATTGTATACTTTTTTTTTCTTTTTTTTAAAACCCTTGTACTTCGGTGTATTATTGTATACTTTTTGGAAAAATGTGTACCTGGTTTATTGGGACAAGTGGTTTATTGGGATAGAAGCAACTTTTCTTACTGTGCTATTTCATTAAATATCTTTGTTTTGAACTAATTGTTAATCATAATTCATCGTTATAACTAGATAGCAAATGTAAACACATTTTGGGGGGGATGATAAGTTTGGAGTACATGTAGCTTCATAGTATTTTGAACCTTGGGTTGCTTCCCTGATGGCAAAGGAAGTGTCCTAAAAGCCAATGTGTAGGCCAAATTCAGGTTTTCCTGAAAAATTTCCCCATTCAAAACTGATGCTTTTTATCACTTCAGAGTTTGAGAATGTTTTTGTCCCTCATACATGCATATCTCAAAGAGTTACATTATAAACACTCACAGAGTGTTTGATCACTATTAGTGCTATTTTTAAAATTTGATTTAGAATCACAAAGCCTATCTAATCTAGCCCTTTCATTTTGTAAATGACAAACATGAGACCTAAGATGTTAAGGAGAAACTTTGAAAGTCAGGAGAGTGCCTGGCTTTGGTCTTGAAGAAAGTCCCTGAGATCATGTAGGGGATGGAAAATAAGTTTGAGATGAACACACAGGGTTCTACTACAAGTTTAATTGTATACCACGACCCAGGAAAATCAGGACATTTGTGAGATGCTCGCCACACCGAAAGCAATTCAGATTTAAAAATTTTAGTTCAGTTTATTCAACCCACCTGGGTACAGAGGTCCAACGTGTATTGCACAAAAAAAATGGGTTCAGACAGCCAAACAGTGATCATTCATTTTGTAATGTATCAAGAAAAGTTAAGCTCCTAAATTAATTGAGCCTTAACTCATTTAGCAACATGTTCTCTTTGACCTCTCATAGGCTTTCCCAGAGGAGCACAGAAGATTAAGGTTTTCTCAGCTGTTTAAAAATCCTTAAGCAAGGTTTTAAATTCCTTTCACTCTTAAGAATGGTCACAGATTAAACAATTGTGGTCACAGACACCTGGAACTGGGCCTGAGATGGGATGATTTCAGACTTCAAGGAATATGGTTTATTCCACTGTTACATTATCCTGTAATGTGACAGACTGGTTTAAGTCCAAGGAAATGTTTTAATCTCTCGAAAACCCTTGCTTTACCTTTTTTTTTTTTTTTAAACTTGGTTACAGTGTGAATTGCTATATGAGCTGAATGTCTTGTTATTTGATAGGGTAATAGGATAAGACCAGAGATCTCTTATTTTCTAAAATAGGGACTCGTTTTGCTTAAAAGCAACAAAGCTGTACTTGGGACTTAAATGACCTCTCTCTCTTGATGCAACTTCCTAGTCACCTAAGGGTGACACCTATGGGAAGTTGGGGCCCCTCTAATTTAAATTAGTTTGTTTTTTTTTTAAACCCTTGTACTTCGGTGTATTGTCTCATAGGTGGAAGATTGGTAAGGGTGGGCAATGGGGGTCAAGTGACTTGCCCAGGGTCAAACAGCTGGGAAGTGGCTGAGGCCGGGTTTGAACCTAGGACCTCCTGTCTCTAGGCCTGACTCTCACTCCACTGAGCTACCCAGCTGCCCCTTAAATTAGTTTTTGAAGAACAAAAGGCTCTATTCCCTACCTTCCAAAGCATACTGGGGATGACTGGTGAGTAGGTGTCCAGAGAAGAGGGGAAAAAAGGCACAACAAGATGGCTCAAATTCTACCTTCTATAGTAGGTCTTTCTAGTTGCCTGTCTTTGACCACCAATCCCTATGTTTAATTGTATCCCCTATTTGGTTATTAGTTCCTTGAAGGCAGGGACTATTCTTTTTGTATTTCTATCTCTAGGCTTAGCACATAGAAAGTGTTTAATAATTTGTATTCCCAGCCCTTAGCACTATGGCTGGCCCAAAGTAGGTGCTTAATAAATACTTACTGACTGACCGATTAATCATCATGCTTGGCCAAAAATTGACACTGAAAATTGAGCATGTACATGGGAATTTGGGGCCAGTCTCTCATTAGTTGTGGTGGGAGGAACCTGAGCCACTGCCACCACATGAGTGAGGCTAGTTTTACCTTAAAAGGTATTAAAACTATATTTGAGATTGTATTGGCTCAAGGGATGAAAGCTAAGGCCATTCACCACTGGCTACCTGGGTACAAATTAGCCAGAGTGAGTAGGGTTTAAACTCTTTTCTAGGGTATCAGACTGTAGAGGTGAGATACAGTATCCAGATCAATCAGTGCTTTATACTGAATGCATATACCTTCCCTGCTCTGAACATCCTTCCCCTGCTATGACTAGTAAAATTCTTTTTGTTAACTCTTAGATGGAGGGTGTCTTATTTCTTTCTAATTTCCAACCTAAACTATCAGGGACCAGCCTGAAGCAGCCCGATGTCTAATGCCACTGGCATCCAAAGTGTTCCCTTAAGAGGACTGTGTCCTGATCCCAAGGAGCGAACAATCAACTAATGGGTCACATCTTTCCCTCCCCACAACAGCAAATCACAAAGCTTGTCTTGAACATAACCACATTTATCTTTATCTTCCAGAATTCCCCAACTCCATTCTTCTCTTCCCCCCTCTCCACCCCCGAACTACATCAGGCATTAGCTTTGGTCAGTTCTACCTTAACAACCCTTCTCTCCACTCACACAATCACTCTCCCTCATTCAGGCTTTCAACACCTCTCATCTGAATTGTGATCTTTCTAAAGATTAAGTCTGACCATACTATCCTCCTACTTAAAAAAGGCTGCTAGTTACTTATTGACTCTAGAATCAAATAGTTATTCATTTTTATTTCATCCTTTTAAAATCTCTATTTGGGGTAAGTTTTATAATATGTAAAATCATTACCATAACAGTTTATATGTAATTTAAAAAAACAAAAATTGTGTGACCCTGAATAAGTCATTTAGCCTCTGTCTGCCTCAATTTCCAAAATGGGAATAATACAAAATCCTACCTCCCAGGGTTGTTATGAGAATAAAATGAGATCGTATTTGAGAAGTACCTTGCAAGCGTTAAAATACTATATAAATGCTAGTTATTTAAAAGTAAGTGCATTTAAACTCATAAAGGATGTCTGCTTCAAAACTTTTTACTGATAAGGATTCAGGTACAAAAATGTTTACAGACTACTGGTGAATACAACAAATCTACAAGTTCTTGCCCTCCTAAAATATAAACTCCTAATCTCTCTCTTGACTTCCATTTTCACATTTCACAATTGCCTATTTGACATCTTGAACTGAATGTTCCATCGACACAGAAAGCTTAATATTATCTTTCCCCAAAAACACTTTCTAAATTCTCTATTACTGGTGACAGTACCACCATTCTTTCAGTCACCGAGTTATTCCATCTAGAAGTCATCCTTCACTCTTCATAAAGAGGAATAAACCCAAACTGTTGCTAACCTGCCAATTCTATCTTTTCAACATTTCTAATATAGACCCTCTTCTCTCCTCTGACACTTCTACCATTGTGGGACAGGTTCTCATCATGTCATACCTGAACTACTGCAAAAATCTACTGGTTGGTCTCTCCTTTCTCTAGTGCATCACTTGCTCAGCTATCAAGGTGCTCTTCCCAAGTCCAGCCTGATGCTCCCTACGACCTCCAGGATCAATATAAAATCCTCTGTTTGGTCCTTCATAAGCGACTCTTCCCTGGCTTTCCAGTCTTCTTATCCCTCACTCCCCGATCATATTTTATGATTCAATGACACTGGTCTCCTTACTGTTCTGCACACAAGACTGTCCATCTCTTAACTCTGAGCATTTTCACTGGATGTCCCCCATGCCTAGAATGCCATCCTTCTTCATCATTGGCTTCTGATTTCTCTGGCTTTCTACAAGTCTTTGCTAAAATTTTTTCTTCTACAAGAAGCCTTTCTGCTCCTTTCTTAATGCTAGGGCTTTCCCTCTGAGATCATCTCCAATTTGTTCAGTATACAGCCTGTTTGTACAGAGTTGTTTGCATGTTACCTGCCCCATTAGATTGTTAGCTCCTAGAGACCAGCGGACTTTTTTTTCTTGCCTTTCTTTAGATCTATAGCACTTAGAAGAGTGCTTGTCAGATTTGTTATTATTTAGTCACATCTAGCTTTTTGTGACTCCATTTGGAGTTTTCCTTCCAAAGATACTATAGTATTTTGCTTTTTCCTTCTTCAGCTCATTTACAGTTAATGGAATTGAGGTAAACAGTGTTAAGTTGACTAATCCAGGGTCATAAAGCTAGTGTCTAAAGGCCACATTTGAACTCAGGAAGAGGAATATTCCTGACTCCAGGCCTTCAAGCTGTAGCTACTGTGCTACCTAGTTTGTCACATAGAAGGTACTTAATAAATGCTTGTTGACTTGAGTCTAGGGCAGGGAATGTCATTGATTTTGTCTTTGTACACCCAGCATCTAAGTACTGTCCCTCTCAATATAGTAATTGCTTTAAAATGTTGGGTGGGGGGAGCTGGGTAATTCAGTGGATTGAGAGTCAGCCCTAGAGACAGAGGTCCTAGGTTCAAATCCGGCCTCAGACACTTCCCAGCTGTGTGACCCTGGGCAAGTCACTTGACCCCCATTGCCCACCCTTACTACTTTTCCACCTATGAGCCAATACACAGAAGTTAAGGGTTTAAAAAAAAAATGTTGGGTGAATTCAATTAGCTAGATTAGAAAATAATCTCTAATCAAACATACCAGAAATGTTCCATTATTTCACCAACATTTAATTCTGAGTTTTTGGGTTGGGACTCATAATTCCACTGAAGTAATCATATAAACTTCTTCCTTCTTCTAGTCTCTATTGCTTTGTGGAGATTAAAATTAATATTAAATAACTAAATGTTATATTTTTATAAAGTTTTATTAATAATAAATTAACAAAAAAAATACTAGCTAAAAGGTACTAACCAGCCCCTTCCCAAGAGCAAAAGAGGAAGAGGAAGGAGTTACAGCCAACTATAAAACAATAACGTGACCATGCAAACATGAAGGCATAGGAGAGATTAAAGGAAATTTTGGGAAATACTAAGGGACTTATGGGGGATGCAATCCGAGGTTCAAAATCTCCATTTATACAGCTTCTCTCCATTTTCCCTCTTTATCCTTTCTCGGTTAGAGGAGAGCAGAGACCCTGTGGTCACAAGGAAATACAATAAGGTTGACCTAGATCAGTGATGGTGAAACTATGGCACACAGAATGCTCCCTGTCAGCACATGGCCACCCTCCCTCCCCACCAACCCCGACCCCAGAGTTCATTACTAGAAAGGCAGAGGGACTTGGGTGAAGCTGCTCCCCCACTTCCACCATGCCTGAGGATAATTTTTCACCTCCCCTGGCCCTCTGCCAGCAGTCAATGAAAGAGCACAGAGGGTGAGGTGGGTGGCTCACAGGCTGCAGAGCTGGAGGGGAGCAGAGAGTTTGGGCCACTCTCCTCGCCCTCTCCACATGCACTGAGGACATTCCTCTTCGCCCACCCCTCTGCCCAGCAGACCAATGGGAGCTCTTTCTCCCTCTCCTGCTTGTGGTAAGTGAGATAAAGGGGCACAATATTTGGTCTCTGGAGGGAGGGGAGGGGCATTTGGTCTGGGGGGGTGGGGCCTGGCACTTAGTATCTAAAAGGTTCGCCATCATTGACTTGGAGTAAAGAGAACCCTAAACTAAATGTGAGAGTTGGGTTCTGAATACCTAGTTCTTACTCTAGGACTATGGATAAGTTTTTCCTTTTTTTCCAATTAAATTTTATTTTATTTTTTATAGATAAGTTTCCAAATGTCTGTAAATGAAGAATAACCAAATCTATCCTTTTAATAATTTGACATGTGGTAGTGGTGGATGAACAGAGTTATCTAGCTGAAACAAGGTGAGAAGGAAGAGCATTCCAGGCATAAGAAAAAACAATGCAAATGAAATAAAACTTAAAGGGGAGATGAAGCTTTCTTTGTGAGGAACAAGTAAGCCAGTGTAGCTGGATCAGAGAGTATTTGGAGAGATGTAAAGCAAAGGAAGACTAGAAAGGTAGGAAGGGATGAAGTTAATAACGGAAGGGCTTTAGATGCCCAAAAGAGGGTTTTACATTTGATCCAGGAATCCAGGAGATATTAGGCATGTGGTAAGAATGAGTCTATTCAGATTTCATGTTACTGATTGTGGTTTTTAAAACCCACAAAAAATGATGGAGGTAAGATAAAAGTTCATAGCTACTATAGAACAAAAGCCTTTACACTTACTTCTATCTAGAAAAAAATTTGGATAACAAAATAAGCAGCACTTTTCACCCCACAAGTAAACACAGATTAAACACAGGGATAGAAGTCATGTTAAGGAAACTTGCATTTATTGTATCCACATAGATCTGTCTGGCACAGAAGGTCATATTATTTTCTATGCTTACAATAAAGTCAGAAAGATTTACTATAATTTCTTTTTTTAAACCCTTGTACTTCGGTGTATTGTCTCATAGGTGGAAGATTGGTAAGGGTGGGCAATGGGGGTCAAGTGACTTGCCCAGGGTCACACAGCTGGGAAGTGGCTGAGGCCGGGTTTGAACCTAGGACCTCCTGTCTCTAGGCCTGACTCTCACTCCACTGAGCTACCCAGCTGCCCCCTTTACTATAATTTTTGATACTAAACTGTGTTTCCTTTGATTTTTCTCATCTTTCCAACTTTAGTTCCTAAATTGGAGTTTTGTGCCAGGGTTCAGACCTAGCTGGGCTTTTGTTTGGGGCAGTTGTCCTATTTGTTTCTCAGACTGGGTTACCTGGGGTCTCAGGATTAGGCCCCCTGCATTTTGAGGGTCAGGGTTCCTGGTTTCAGGGCCTCTTCTGGTGTCACGGGACAGGTACCTCTGAGCCTCTGGGCCTGGGATGTTCTGGCCATTAGTCATTGGCTGCTGGTGGCTGCTTACTACTGCTCCCCAGGGCTTCCTAGGCCTCAAGGGCTTTGCTCTTGCTATTTCTGGACATGCACACCATCTCTGGTCTTGCTGGGAGGCCACTCTTTGATGGCACTGTCTTTGCTATCAGAACCCAAAATCCAATCACCCAAAAGAAGGAATGAATACAACAGGAGGCAAATACTCAAAAAGGTCAAAAAATTGTTTTTTCCATAAGAAGAAGTGAAGCAAGAGATTAAAAAAAGAAATGAATAAATAAATCAGAAAGCAAGGGATAAAAAAAGAAATGAAAACTCTGGAGGGAAGAATTAGAAGGAAAATAAATAGCTCAAAAAAGAAAGTGATGAATTTTAACACTAAATTTAACACTAGCCTGTACCCCTTTTTTTGGCACCCCAAGACAACCTTTGGATTTTAAAAGGAAAATCTTAAGATTAAAGCTTCTTTCTCTTCACCTCTCACCGGCTTCTTGACTAAGAATGGAGACAAAACTCTTTTGTTTATCAAGCCTTTCTTAAGCTAGCATCTTGAGATAGTGAGATAGAGAAAAGATAGTAGGGTAGGGAAAGGTAAGCATGCACATTCCTGAGTTCTGGTGTCCAAAAGACCTGCCCCTTACTCTGAGTGAGGTTGGAGTCCTCCAATGGAGGGCATTGGAAAAGGATATCATAAAGAGCATAGATTGGAGTACTAGGAAGAAGTAGGTGCCTTTTCCCTGGAAATCCAGGGCTTGTAGGTGAACATCCGCCCAGCTCTTAGTGAAGGCTAAGGGAACAACCAGTCATTGCCTAATTTTTCTCTGGCTCACTTTTTTCATTTAATAAATAATTATAAATTACGATAGTCTCCAGAGAATTTTAGTCATTATAATACCCAAGAAATGGATTCATTGAAAGCTAGAATAGACTAAATAGAATTCAATGGCTCCATGAGATAGTCAGAAATGTTCAAACAAAATCAAAAGACTGAAAAAATAGGAGAGGGGCTCAGTGGATAGAGTCAGGCATGGAGATGGAAGGTCCTGGGTTCAAATTTGACCTCAGATAATTCCTAGCTATGTGACCCAGGACAAGTCACTTAATTCCAATTGTCTAGCCCTTACCACTCTTCTGACTTTGGATTTATACATAGAATTGATTCTAAGATGGGAAGTGAAGGTTTAAAAAAAGAAAAAGAAAAAATAGGAGAAAATGTAAGATATTTGATATAAAAACAACTGACTTGGAAAAGGGATAGACAAAGTAAGAAACAATAGACCCTAATGACCATAATCATGTATATTTCTAAAGCCTAAATACTATATCTCAAGTATTAATAAATGAAAACTTCTCTGATACTTTATAATTAGAGGACAACCATCCATTGATTGGCATGGGCATTGTACCCCAAAACTCAGGCAAACTACTAGCAGGGAAATTCCTTTGCTCCCTTATGCCCTCCTGACTCCCAACCCAAAACATCTGACCCTGAGAGGATTACCCTCCTTTGATTGTCCCAGAGATTTGAGTTGGACAAAGAGACACACCTCATCTATCAGTCCTCCAAATCACAAGGACCACCCCCTATGCCTTCAGGCAACCCCCATCACCACCCAAAGCTCTGGTGCACACCACCCTGGAGTCATGTCTACAGTGTGGCAGAGAGTCACGTCTTCTCAGTTGTAAGGAGTATAAAATCCCCAGAATTGATGGCCTGGGGGGGGACAGCTTTCCATCTATGCTGATCCACCTAGGAGGCAGACTTCCACCTATACTGTCCTCCTGGCCAGATTCAACATTACTTTCCAAATTAATAAATTTCTCTTTTTATTTTTAAGCTAAGTTTTAGAGATTCTTGCATTCTTGCAAAAGATATCCTTCCGGAACCCCAGGGGCTCACCTCTAGCACCCCACAACCTTGATGACTTCCTAAAAGGACTCTCAAAAGGAAAAGTTCCAGGAATGCTGTTGCCAAATTCTAGCTCTTTCACCGAAAGTACTTTAAGTGCCCAGAAAAAAAAGCAGTTCAAGTACCAAGGAACCACAGTCAGAATCTCAGAAGATTGCACAACTCTGACTACAAACAAGAGACCTTAGAATACAATATTCCAAGAGGCAAAATACAACCAAAAATAACACTCTGAGAGGCTGAGTAGAAATCTTACAGGGGAAAAAGATCTATAATGCAATAAAAGACATTCAGAAATTTCTGATAAAAAGATCAGAGCTGAATAAGAACTTTGAAATGCAAACAGGAGTCCAGAGAAACTTACAAAAGGCATTTTTTACAATGGTTTGACAGTGCCTGTTCCAAAGATCTGAATATATTGCTATTTCTTGGCTGTGGAGAGCTAAGAAAGAGTGGAAGAAATTTGACTTCCTGTTCTGTCTGGAGTGGAAGGGAAGGAGGAGAATGGTTGGAGCCAAAAATCAGACTCTCCAGCTGTTAGAAAAGTGGTGGAAACCTCTATTAGTTATATGATGCTTCATGTGTTACAGAGTGTTCTGGAGTAGGTTCTTTCTGAACATTTTACTGGAACTAGAACAGATTGTTGAGATGGTTGTGTGATGAAAATACAAGTGGGCAGCTGAGTGACTCACTTCTAAAGGAATAATCTGTTAAAGCTATGAATGCTGAAATCTGTGACATCAATTCAAAAATTAAAATTTGTCCCAAGAGAGGCTTACAAAATGAACATGTTGACTGTATGGTCCATTTTGGGGGGCAAATCCTCCAAGTGAGATTTCTCACCCCCCAAAAAAATTTAGCAAATTTAAACCCCACACTATTTTAAGCAAAACTATACCTATGATATATTACAGAGATCTTATGAATTAACAACATAAAACTTAAAACAGATCAAACCAAAAAAAGGACTTATCTGACACCATTCTATAAAAGAATTGTTTTCCTTTTTAAAAAGTAGGGGAAGGAGGGAAGGCAAGAGGTTATCAGAGACAGACTTTACTTGGCTTCACTATTTTGTCTAGGTCTAGACTTGCACCTGGCTCTGGACTTTGCTTACTGCCAAAGTCCAAGGGAGGCAAGTATTCACAGTTTGGCACAAAACACCCTAAGCCTGCAGGCTTTCTCTTGCAATCTGGACTCTGTTTTTGAGAGGATCAGAGAGTTGAAGAGACCTCGGGAGATCTGGCCCACCTGGATGCATAAGATTGTTGTGAGTAAAGCATTTTGTAAACCTTAAACAGATAAATAAATGTGAATTATCCTCAGCCTTACTCCTGCCAAGTGAGTCAAGGATGATGACTTGACTTCTAGTCCCTCTGACTCTAGTCTTTCTTCACTCCTATCTAGCTTGCATAGACCTGTTGGAATAAATTTTTAAGCACATTTTTATTTTGGGGTTTTTTTTTGCATTTAAAAATGTTTGTTGATATCTTTTGTTACATTTCATATTTTCAATTAAATACAATAAACATCAATTAAGCAATAGTACCAGGCACTGTAGTAGGCAAATGGAAATACAAATAAGAAAGAAAAACAAGTGAGCACACAAAAGGAAAATGAAAAAGGAGGGAGATGGGGAGCCCCAGGCAGTAGCTGGGCAGGGGCCGGGGAGTGAGAATAGGTGGCCAAGAAAGTTGTTCCCAAGGAGAGCAGCTGATGGAAAATGGAATTTCCAGGAAGGTTTGTGAGTCCTGCATTTAGGAAAGCTTTGGGAGGAGTTTAGTGCCCCATCCTCCAATCAGTGGCTCCTGTGTATTCAAGGTCCTTCACCAACTAGCACCAACACAGGTTTCCAGACATGTTTCCAAGGTAAACTCTTCCACCAAGCCAGGCTTGTTGACTGACTCACTGGCCTGTGAACGGGTCTTGCAGCATTCTTACCTCCCCACCTTTGAAATTCTTCCTCCCCCTAACTTAGCCACTTCTACACCAGCTTGAGCCTGTTCAAATCCTACCTGCGTTTGGAGGTCTGACTCAAGTATCCCCTTCTGCAGGTGATTTTTCTCTCTTCTGAGCCTATTCTAACCCATAGGAAGTTCTCCTTCCTGGAAATCTTTACTGCACTTACTGTCTGTATCTCTCCTTTGGTACCTATGTATAGATATAGTCCCCCCCACCCCCCAATAACTAGATCTAAAACTCCTTAAAGGCGAGGGCTATATTTTATGTCTCACTTATCATCTCAAGGGGGCTGCCTTTCATGTAGATATAACTACCTCTGCACAGTGGAAATCACTCTAACTTTGAAGTAAAAGACCCGGCTCAAATTCTAACTCAGCTCCTTATCGAGTGTGTGACAGTTAAGTCAGCTGACTGCTCCCTGAGCCCTCACTAGATCACCTCTAAGGTCCTTTTCTGACCTAAATTTATGTGCCTATGTAATGATTATATACTAGGTAATTAGGAACTAGCTATTAGATGTAAAATCTTTATCCACTTGCTTACCATCTCAGGGAAGGGAGAAGAGGGAAATGGAGTGAGGGTGGAAGCAGAGAGAGAATTTGGAGTTCAAAACTTTAAAAAAATGAATGTTTAAAAAATTGTTTTTACATGCAACTATAGGGAAAATAAGATTTTTTTTTTAAAAAAGAACTAGCTATTGATTGTTGCCTATTTTTACTAAGTGCCTAGAATGTATAAAGTCTAGGTACTGTTTGGGGTAAAAAGTACAATAAAATACAGTCCTTGGCCTTTCAGAGTTTCCTAAGAGGAGAGATAATACGTATACTAATAACTACTGGTTAAAACTTTAGTAAGGATTAGCTGAGAATATAAAAGAAACATTAAGAACAAGACAAAAAAAATTATTCAAATTGAGAGAACAAAAATAAAGTATTATATTATATTCTGCTTATTCCAGAATTCCCACAGATAACTACATTCACTATAAGGGAGTCATATATAGCTTAAAGCTCCACAAAACACATACTTCACTAACACACCAGGAAGGAGCTACAAGTCAAATAACAAAGTAAGGTTAATTAGCAAATTAGGGTATAATAGTAAATAACTGGAAAAAAAATCAAACGATAGCATCATTTTCGTCATTCTGTACATAAATGTGTATAACACCCCAGAGACTCAACCACTGATGGGAAAGGATGGAGGGCATTCTCCTCTAGAAAATCCCAGGAAAAGTCAAATAAGAGAAGGCTTAAGTTTTAGAACTGTCTGTATCTGCATTGTGGCTAGAAAACTTCTGCCAGTTGCTTTTGCTTCGTTGCTACTCATCTTTGTCTCCCACAGCTCCCTAAGGAGAAAAGAATTCCCTTGCCACTGGTTCTCTGCCTCATACCCGTTCCTGTTGAGGCTCCAAAGCTTGTGAAAGCTCAGTGGATTGAGAGCCAGGCCTAGAGACAGGAGGTCCTAGGTTTAATCTGGCCTCAGACACTTCCCAGCTGTGTGACCCTGGGCAAGTCACTTGACCCCCATTGCCCTAGCCCTTACCACTCTTCTGCCTTGGAGCCAATACACAGTATTGACTCCAAGATGGAAGGTAAAGGTTTTAGAAAAAAAAATGTAATTGGGAAATAGTTAACAAAATAAATAAAAATAAAATATAACACAGATAACATTAATATGTGATTTTCCAAGTCAATTTGTGACCCAAGATTATCCTTATGTATCCTTATGTATGGTTTAATGGCCCTAATTCTACTTGAGTTTGACTCCATTGGACTAGATGACCACTAAGGTCATTCTCAGTTCTAGATCAATGAACTGGTTCTAAGCCTTGTAAATTGCCTTGAAGTTCCAGTAAGCCTCAAGAAGGAACTAGCAACATTAGAAAGGAAGAAGCAAAAATTGGTGGCCTTTGCCAGTATTCCTGTTATAACAATTTCCCTTTAAAAATTGCAATTGAATGCTCAAGACTGGTTTGTGTCAATATAATAAAAAATGATGATACTACCTGAATTAATTTACTGATTTAGTGCCATGCCAATCAAACTACTTAGAGGTTACTTTTATAAAACTAGACAAAATCATAACAAAATTCATCTGGAGAATTCAAGAACCTCAAGAAAGAATTCATGAAAAAAAGTAAGAATAAAGAAGTCTATCGTTACCAGTTCTCAAATAATTACATAAAGCAGTAACCATGTCTCTTATATAAGTCTATGTCTCCCTTTCTTTAAAATAACTTGACTAGAACAGGGGATGGCAAAAGCCCATTTTTTGTATGCCCCAGAGAGAAGAATGTTTTTTACATTTTTAAATATAAAAAAACAGACATAACTGGCCAGGAAAAACTCCAAAGTTGGCAAAATTTATTTATGATGCCCTCTCACCTCACTTTTCAAGAACTTTCTCCACCGTCTTGCTGACAAGTTCCCTAGATAATTTTTTTATCCTTTGTTCCCTTTTAAAAGTCCAGGGGAATGGGGCAGCTGGGTGGCTCAGTGGATTGAGAGCCAGGCTTAGAGACAGGAGGTCCTAGGTTCAAATCTGGACTCAGACACTTCCTAGCTGTGTGAACCTGGGCAAGTCACTTAATTCCCCACTGCCTGGCCCTTACCACTCTTCTGCCTTGGAGCCAAGACACAGTATTGACTCCAAGATGGAAGATAAGGGATTTTTTGTTGTTTTTTTTTTTAACCCTTAACTTCTGTGTATTGGCTCCTAGGTGGAAGAGTGGTAAGGGTGGGCAATGGGGGTCAAGTGACTTGCCCAGGGTCACACAGCTGGGAAGTGTCTGAGGCCGGATTTGAACCTAGGACCTCCCATCCCTAGGCCTGACTCTCAATCTACTGAGCTACCCAGCTGCCCCCTGAAGATAAGGGTTTTAAATAAAAAATAAATAAAAAATAAAAGTCCAGGGGATCCAACTATGGTTTCCTATCTATGGACACTGTCAAATAGCACTCACTATGGTGAACCCACCTTATTCCTTACCATAACTTCTTTGCCTTGTTTCCCTGATCTCAGCTTTATTTTAGAATGAATCAAATAAATTCTTAGGCATGATTTTCTATTGATAGAATTTCAGGTACCAAGGATCAGCAAAAGAGAGATTTTTGGATAGGTGTAATTTTCCCTCATACTTCTCAAATCTTACCTTCCTTCTCTAATTTCTAATGTTCTCTGCCTCCCACCCTATCCATTCTTTGCCTCCTGTTTGCTCTGACTCTTCTTTTTCCTATATGCCATCTTGGTTTAGAAGAGAATGAATACCTGTGAAACAGGCCACAGCCCCAAAATGAGAGCTTCGAGAAAGGGTCCATACCCTTTGATGCAGAGATCTGACTACTAGGTATATAGCCCAGAAAGGGCAATGACTAAAAGAAAGGGACTGCTTACACCAAAATATTAAGAACAGCACTTTTTTTTTATTATCTCAAGGAACTGGAAACAAAGTAAGTACCCATTAATAAGTAAATGGCTAAACAAACTAGGGTATAAAATAGAATATGACTATACTATAAGAAACAACAAATATGAAAAATTTAGAGAATCATGGGAAAACTTATATGAACTTAAACAGAAATAGTAAATCAAGAAATTAATATAAACAATAATTATCACAGTGTAAATGAAAAGAACAAAAACAAATGAAACCCAGCACCATGTAATGATAATGGCCAAGCATGGCTCTAGAGATGAACTGAGATAATGTGCCTCTACCCTTTCATTGCAGGGATAGGAGGAGTTGGAATATTGTGTATAATATGTAGCTCCCTTGAGATGTTGGTTGATTCTGATGAATTGCTTCCTCCAGCCACCCCTTGGGACATATATTTGGTTTGAGAAGAAGAATGGACATATTTGGAAATGAAAAGACATCAATTAAAATAAGATAATATTAAAAAGACTTTAAAGCAATTCTTTCCTTTCTATTTCATTTCTTCCTTCTCCTCTTCTTCCTGGCCATCTCCACAGCATGCTCCCTATACTCTAACCATCATCCTCATCTTCCTCAACTAATCCCCTACCCCCTCCACTGAAACCTACAACTCGAGCCCTGGGTGTCCAGTTCTGATAGGTGAGCTTTCATCTTATCTTGACCAGAACAGGCTTCCACATCACTGACCATCCCCACAGTAAGCCTCAAGTGCAAGGGCCCTTGCTTTCTGCACTTATAGCTCCCTTTTCTCTGTTGTCTTCCCCCTTTAAAATTTAAGCTCCCTGGGGGCAAGGACTGACTTGCTTGCTTCTATTTGTAACTTCAGAGCTTAATACAGTGCCTGGGACATAGTAATTACTTAATAAAATGCTCTATCATTCTCCCACTCTCCCTTTACCCATGATTTAACTTCTTCCTTCCTAGTCACTGAATCAGCTCCCAGCTCTGACCACGTTCACTCTTAACCTAGAAGCTGGTCTCATTACAGTTCAGGCAGTTGAAAATTGCTTCTCAATCAATGAATGGTAATATTATTTCAATATTAGTTTTAATAGGTGTAACAGGAATAAACAGGAGATCCTGTGGTGTGTGCTGGCTGAAGCATACTTCTTGGGGTGCTACATCTATCCCCTGGACTTCTCTCTGAAATAGGTGATTTAATACTCCACGGAGTGGGTGCTAGCCAATGCAGACCAAAGGGACCTGCTACTTACTGTAATGCAAGGTGGCTAACAGAAATTTTTTGCTTCTGTAATTTCTAACGGTCACAAAAAGTCAGGTAAACATCTTAGAATCTTCAGAAAGTCAGTTAGGACTTGAAGCTAAAAAAAGAGAGGTGAAGTTCCAACTGACGAGGCCTTTGCCTTCTGGCTTTCGCTGTGGCTGGAGGCTTTGCTTTGGCTTAGCCTGTTAGCTGTGGCCTTTTGGCTTGGCTTTGGCCTAATTGCTTCGGCCTTGGCCTGTGCTTATTTGTCTTGGGGAAATTTAAACCTATCTCATTTCTCTGGATCTCTCCCTGATCTCTCCATCTACATTACCTTCCCTTCCCCTGAATTTCCTTTGGGCCCTGGGTGGAAGGGAGGGCTTGGTGATTGAACATTGTGGATTTTAGTTTCTATAGACAAGTAGAGTATCCTCAAATAAGTTATCCCTAGTTTTAGTGATTTAATAAGGACTTTACTTAAAAGGCAGTCAAATCTCCTGACTGGGAGAGCAAGCTCTCTCAGTCTAAACCTCTCCACGACCCATCCCCCACCATCACCCCTCTCCCTAGCAGCAGTTAGAAAATCCTGAACCTCTTTCCTTCTTTCTTTTTTTTTTTTTTTAAATTTTTAAAATTTTTATTTTAAACCCTTAACTTCTGTGTATTGGCTTATAGGTGGAAGAGTGGTAAGGGTAGGCAATGGGGGTCAAGTGACTTGCCCAGGGTCACACAGCTGGGAAGTGTCTGAGGCCGGATTTGAACCTAGGACCTCCCGTCTCTAGGCCTGACTCTCAATCCACTGAGCTACCCAGCTGCCCCCATGAACCTCTTTCCTTCTGACTAACCTGAGATTAATAAATCCCCTTGTTACCTATTCAAGCCTCTGGTGAATCATTGTATCAAAAATTGAGGCAAGGGCTAAAGAGGGAAGATATTATTTTATTTTTATTTCTTGAGAGAACTGGGGGCATCCGTCTTGGCAAGAAGTACCTACCCAAGACTTCCTCCAGCCATCAGTTTGACTGGCAGGGAGGGGCCCTCTCGACTCCTCCCTCAAGAGACTTGAGAGACTAACAAGAGAAACCCTCCAGCTCAAACCTAAACATTTTTTACTGGCCTTAATTTCCTCCCTGTATCCTCTGTCTCAAGCCTCTGGGAATAAATCTGTTTGAGCTGCCCTCTCCTACATACCCCATTTCCTTTATCTCCTATATACCTTCCCTTCTTTCCTCCTCCAATCACCTTATAATCACCTAATATCCCCTTTATCCTTCCTCACACCCAAATTGCCTTGTTGACCCACTCAGATTACTTACCTTTTTTTTTTTCATAACATTACCCATCGCACCATTCATTACACAAGCAGTATCTTAATGTACAAAATGTGCAACATGCCCTATGTTATGTTACCATGGTATTAATGACAATGTGCCAATAGTCAATAAAATTAGTCTATGTAATTTCAAAAGTTCCAAAGTCACTGTGAAACTGGTGACTGGAGTAGTTACTATCACCGTACTGAGACTTGTGATTTTTAATGGGAGGACTTCCTCTATCAATGCAGATGGAAATCTGTATGTATCTACCTAGGCTTCCAGGTGGTGCAGTAAATAAACATCGGGCATGAAACCAGAAAGACTTGAGTTCAAATCAAGCCTGAGATCTTTCTAGCTATGTGACCCTGAGAAGTCACTTCACTTCAATTTCTTCAACCGAAAGATAGGGATAATAATAGCACCTGCATCCCAGTGCTGTGGGATCAATCAAATGAGATAAGCTTGGCACAGTCACTGGTGCATGGTGCTATATAAATGCTATTTATTATTATTATTATTATTATTATTATTGTTATATATGTTGAAGCTAAACTAAGGAAATTATCACTACCTTCGACCCTAGATGGTGAAATCAAGCTATTGATTAAATTACCAACAGGTACTATCCACCACCAAGTAACCTCTGGACACCAGGATTCTGGAACTCTAGGATCCCTAGCAGCACAGATTTCACTAACCCGGAGATGGCCAGGTATCCTTCAGGACCACTGCTTTTGACTAAGATGATCCACAAGGTGAATGGAAGTAGGATTGTTTTTTTTATACAGTAAGCACAGCTCCTAGCAACTAGTACCCAGCACCAAAGATTCATATTGTAAGATTTAGAGTTAGTTTGACTAAGTCTAAGAATTAAAATATTTGAATTGTGGTCTTTTTTATAAAAAATAATTAACTTCTCCAGTCAAAATGACTGTAGGCAGCTTTTATTTACAACAAGGTAGAGATATGAAAGTGGGGAATATAGGAAAGAGGTAGAAAAAAATCACCTAGCTACAAATACCCTAAATCCTAATCTTAATGCCTCCAGACTGCAAATGCGAATCAAAAAGCGAATCTCACCAGAATCCAAAGTCCTAAGGAAATCAAAATCCAAAGAGCTGGGAGACACTGAAAAATATGCCAAGAATCTCACCAAAGTGAGAGAGAGAGAGAGAGAAGCCTAACTGAAGAGCCAAGGAAGGAAATCCATCAATCTTCTCCACCTTGCCTTTTATAGTCCTTTTTCTGAGTCATTTTCCCCACTTCACAGGAACCAATCACAGCCTCTCAATTTGCTTGTAGCCTTTCTAGTAAGTGACATGTGAACTCTCTTACCTAGTGACCTACCAAGTGCTAAGTAGGGGTACTTCAAATTCTTGATTGATTAAATTAAAAGTTGCTGATTGATTACATTAAAAATAAACAAAGAGAGTTCAATTCTCTCTTCACAATATCAAGGGGATCCAGTGCTATAGAATGACACACTGTGGACCAGCCCCAGGCTTATCTAACTGAGGCAGGGAAATCAAGAATCATTACTTTTTCTAATAAAGGCAGAGGGAAAGACACTTAAGTTGTCCAGATGCAGGAAGAAACAGTTTCCAATTTACAAGGTGGGGCAGGACAATTCAGGATTGCGAAATAGAAATACTCCAGTTGAAAACAAATTACATAGGATCGCTATGGCCTTGCTAGCTAGGTCTACTGGCTAATCACATAACCTCTCTATAGCTTCTTAAGAGATGCTTAATGAGTCACCATGGCCAAAAACAATCATTAGCCCATGACCAGCCCTCTGGTATGAGTTATTCTGAATGGAGCAAGTCTGGTTACTTGATGACAGACCCTGAGTTTGTCGTTAGACTTGTATTTTAAATCTTTCCAGCATGGAAAAACCAACCAGTACCTCTTCTCTGGAGTAGCCTCTGAGACCCCAGAGCCCATCTCTGTGCATCAGGGACACAGTGAAATTGGGCATAAGTAGGGTCATTAATCATCTTTAAATGCCTTGAAGGTAACTGAGGTGACCAGAGTTTCTGCAAGAGGATTTTTTGTTTGTTTTTTACAGGTGAGTAGTATTTTTACAAATTCTTCTCAAACTATGGAAAACAATTTAGAAGGCCATGCTTTTTGTTCATAAAATAAGAATGGCATGTCAGTAGTCCACGAAATCTAAAGGCAAGAATAAGATTTGCTGATTGGTGACAGTCTTGGGAAAAGGACACAGGATTTGGAATCAGAAAAACTGAGCAAATAACCTCTTCTCTCCAGGTCTCATTTTCCTCATTTGCAAAATGAGGGAATTGGACTAAATGACCTCTGGGGTTCCTTTCTAGAATTTTTTTCCAATCATAATTTCCTGTCCTGGGAACTATGACAGGTAGAATCTTAATAAATGAGTAAACAAAGGTTTGAGCTTCAGAGCATATTGATTTTCTAAGCAATGAATGCTAATTACATAACAAATAGGGACCAGGTCTCTTCTGCTTGATACTGAACTCTGAATACAATGGAAGACAGATTTTTAGACATTAAAGGAAAGAAAATGTAATGGGATATAAACCAGGATGCAAGATTAGATATTCTGATTTCTTTCTTTCTTTCTTTTTTTTTAAAACCCTCACCTTCTGCGTATTGGACTCCAAGGCAGAAGAGTGGTAAGGGGTAGGCAATGGGGGTCAAGTGACTTGCCCAGGTTCACACAGCTGGGAAATGTCTGAGGTCACATTTGAACCTAGGACCTCTAGTCTCTAGGCCTGGCTTTCAATCTACTGAGCTACCCAGCTGCCCCCAGATATTCTGATTTCTAATTGGAGGAAAGATATATGGGGCTTTCCATGTTAGGATGGGGAGAACAAAAAAGTGCAATCCCTTGTATTCAGAAAAAGAGGTGTCCCCAGGGCAACTGGGTAGCTCAGTGGATTGAGAACCAGGCCTAGAGATGGGAGGTCCTAGGTTAAAATCTGGCCTCAGACACTTCCTAGCTATGTGACCCTGGGCAAGTCACTTGACCCCCATTGCCTAGACCTTATCACTCTTCTGCCTTGGAACTAATACATAGTATTGATTCCAAGACGGAAGGTAAGAGTTTAAAAAAAAAAAAAAAAAAAAGGTGTCCCAAACTTTTCTCCATCCCAAGTATCTGTATTCAATCAAAAGAAAAAGGAAACAATAACTTATGGACCAGTCTGAAATCAGTTTTCAGATAAGGCATGTGGGTTGCCTGAGATGTATAACTGTGAGAAAATTCCTTCCATCAATCTTTGGTCTGACCAACCTTCTGGTCAGCCTGACCTGGGTCTTTAATTAAAGGTCTCTAAGCAGCAGGTAAGGGTGGTCCAGCTTCCCAGCCACACAGAGCTGGGTTCAAACAATACGATAAAGTTTTCTCACAATTCCTACAAATGGGTAAAGTTTTCTCACCAGACAGAAATTGGACTAGACCCATAATTTAACAGAAAGGGAACTGAGCTAGGTCTAGAATTGAGTCACAAGATAGAGTCATTGTGGTTCACTCAATTCCCACAATTCCCACAGAAAGTACAGACTGTTGTTCTGGTGGGAGTAGAAAATGGGAAATCACAGGGCAACTCATATCACCAGGATCCACGAGAGGGAGGACAGAGTTCAGCAGATCTCTCGGGTTCTGAGAAATAAGCAAAGCTGCAATTTTAATGGAAAACTGAAGGGCCTCTGTCGCTCCACCTCCACTCCACCCTACTTAATGCTGGCTCAGCAATTGTCGAGGATGGTAATTGTAGCATAGGACAATTTGAGTTAATTTAGTAAATGTTTGGAGGGATAGGATTCTTCTTCATTCAGACTTCTGGTTATGCTTTCCAAGTTCCTGACATCATTAAAATATTCTTTTATATAAACCTAATTGACAGAATTTAAAGAGCTTTTTTGTTACAGGCTTGTTCCTATGACAACAGCCAAATAAAAGCCAAAATGTCTGAAGCATTTAGAAAAATAATATACACTAATAATAGGTAGTGCTGTGGATCCTCTTTAATATGACTTAATTGGGAGCCAGCTACTTTGCATGTTATAACAAGGACAGCTGTTGAGAACGTGCAAACTTTGAAAGGCTTTGAAAAGTGCTGATTGAATTTGCTGAAATCACCTTGAGATATGACTCTCTTCACAGGTAATTTATACATTTCTCCCCTAGCTTTCCAAAAATAATCATAAGCCCCCCACAGCTCCCTCTCTGTCTCTTGTCTCTCTGTCTGTCTCTCTTTTTGGTCCTCTTTACTATGCGCTTGACACGGTCCCTTCTTTGTGCTGCCCTCTTTGCATAAGTGCCCACAGAAGCCCTGGCACGACAGGATTGGCCGGAGCCCAGCTGCCTCCCCTGCGGCGGGCACAGGCAGGGCAGCTTGTGAGAACACAAGGAAAATTGCTTCCAGGCTGGCTGCATCTGCTCAGCCTCAAGAAAACGGAGCACAAATTCCCAGCAGGAGGGGAGCTCTCTCTGCCTGGTTTTCTTCAGACTGTTGTCCTGGGGGCTGGGTCAAGCCCTATTTGGGATCCATTGTGTAGCTAAACAAATGGAACAGCCTTACTGACTTCATTTCCAAATTGGACCATAAATAAAGCCATATGTGGCAAAAAACAAAACACAACACGACGACCAACCAAATGCAGCATCACTTTCTCAGATGGCATCTCTACCGAATGTCCCTGAGGTTCTCGTAATAGAAGGAAAGCTGGACTGGATGGTTTCCAAATTCCTTCCGATTCTCCGATTCTTATTCTAGGTAGAGTCGGCACTTTCTCCATTGAGACCCAAACTTACTTCATGAGTCCAACACAGAACCAGAGCAAGTGACTGTGTCTGAGAACTCAGGGGTTATAACACACCCATTCTGCTGCTTGGGTGAAACAGGGCCCGAGGAGTCTGACAGCGGGACTCCCCGGCTCAAAAATCTTGGGAGGCCCTCTAGGAGAAAACGCAAAAAAGCCCTCGGCCTGGCCCTCGAAGCCAACCACAGTCTGATTTCAGTCTACCTTCCCAGACTTGCTTTACAGTATTTCCCTTCAAATAAATGATGTTCCGGCCAAGCTGGCCTTATTTTCTGTTCTCCAAACGACGTGTTATCAACCATCTTCCTCTCTTTGGGCAGGCTCTACCCCAGGCCTCTTCAGCTCTGCCTCCTAGAAGTCTAAGGTTCCTGACAAGGATCATCCGCATCCCCCTTAGTCCTTTGGGTTCCCTCTTCTCTCAGGAAGACTGCATTTATTTATCTGTATTTATGTTGTACGTGGGCAGCTAAGAAGCAAAGTGGCTGGAGCACTGGGCCTGGAGTCAAGAAGACTCACCTTCCTGAGTCAGATCTGGCCTCATCTACTTCCTGACTGTGTGATCCTGGACACGTCAACTCACCCTCTTTGCCTCAGTTTCCTCATCTGTAAAATGAGCTGGAGAAGGAAATGAGGAACCATTCTAGTACCTTTACCAAAAAGAAACCCCAATGGGGTCACAAAGAGTAGGACATGACTGAAAATTGACTAAATAACAACAATATATCATACTCGTCCAGTAGAATGTAAACTCCTTGAGGGCAAGGACTATTTATTTTTTTTTTGTCTCTCTAGCTCTTAGCACAGGGCCCTACACATAGTCAGATACATGTAGTCATTCCTGCCCTCCAGGAACATTCTGACCAGTTGGCTAGATAAGACAGACACACTTGGGAAGTGAAATGGCTCTGTGAGACAATGATGTATGAAGCTAGCTGACCTTCACCATTCAAGGTTCAAGAAAGGCTTCCCATAAAAATTATTACAATCCAATATTAATTTTCCATATGTAATATACATAATTTCTGTATGTATGTCTTCCTATATATAACTTGCATTTAATTCCTCTGTGTGCATACATACATATTTCCTATATATATCTTGCATATATGTAAATGTTTGTATGTCTCCATATTAGAATGTAAGCTCCTAAAAGAATGTAAAAAAAAGTTATTTATTTTATTTTTTGTGAAACCTTTACCTTCCGTTTTAGAATCAATACTAGGTATTGGTTCTAAGGCAGAAGAGCAGTAAAGGCTAAGCAATGGGGGTCAAGTGACTTGCCCAGGGTCACACAGCTGGAAGTGTCTGAGGTCAGATTTGAACCCAGGACCTCCCATCTCTGGACCTGGCTCTCAATTCACTGAGCCACCCAGCTGCCTCCCCCAATTTTTTTTTTTAAACTCTTACCTTCCACCTTAGAATCAACACTCTGTATTGGTTCTAAGGCAGAAAAGCAATAAGGGCTTGGTAATGGGGTTCAAGGGACTCACCCAGGGTCAAGCTAGGAAATGTCTGAGGCTAGATTTTAACCTAGGACCTCTATCTCTAAGCCTGGCTCTCAATCCGCTGAGCCACCCAGCTGCCCCCTAAAAAAATTTTTTTATGTATATAATATAATATAACATAACATAACATAACATAATATAATTAATATAATATATAATGCACTATATGTTTGTTAATCGTTATTATTATTGATAAGAACCAAAACCATTGGCATAGTTAAATATTCCTAATTGAATTATTATTCATTTANCCAATTTTTTTTTTTAAACTCTTACCTTCCACCTTAGAATCAACACTCTGTATTGGTTCTAAGGCAGAAAAGCAATAAGGGCTTGGTAATGGGGTTCAAGGGACTCACCCAGGGTCAAGCTAGGAAATGTCTGAGGCTAGATTTTAACCTAGGACCTCTATCTCTAAGCCTGGCTCTCAATCCGCTGAGCCACCCAGCTGCCCCCTAAAAAAAATTTTTATGTATATAATATAATATAATATAATATAATATAATATAATATAACATAATTAATATAATATATAATTAATATAATATATATAGTATACGTATTTATAGAAATTATAAATTTTTAATTAATTAAAAAAAGAATTCAACCTCCTTAAGGGCAGGGCCTCTTTTTGCCTTTCTTTGCATTCCCAGTGTATAGCACAGTGCCTGGCATATCGTAAGTGCTTAATAAATGCCTGTTGACTAACAGAATGTAAATAATTAAATATATATGTATTAAGTAGATATGTTAATGCAAGAATGCAAATTTGACTTTATAAGTATCAGTGAGACTTGGAGGGTGTATGATTCGTGCCTGAGAAATAGCTAGGAAAGGGTACATGCCTTATCTGAAGGGAACAGAAGAAATAAAAAAAGGCATGGGAGCAGCATGGCACATGGGGAAGATATAATCATGTGAGAAAATGCACAAAACAGAAAGAGGAAGTAGAGCATGGGGCATTTGCTCGAGGATTGGCCGGGGAGCCACAAAAGCTATACTGTCATGGGAGTAAATGTCAGCCCAGCCCACCCCACTAGAAAGAAAAGCTGAGATGAAGGACTCGGGAAACAGAAATCCAGTATGCAAGCATGGAGTCGTGATAGAAGAGTGATGAGGGAGGAGAGGGGTCTTCAGCTCTCTGGACATTTGCCAAAAGCAGAGCAGATGAGAAACTCTTGACCTGTTTAAATGAAAACTGTATTCTTTGGAGGACAGAGGAAGTGTTCTGGGAAGCTGCTTTTCTAGACATGACTCTGACCATTAAGGAGTTATTTGTTGCTGAAACAGAAATGATTTGAACTATGGGAGGAAATGACCATTTCATCCTAGAGGTCAAGATTGAGAAAGAGAAAACAGCTGGGCACAGTCTGATCTCCGGTGTAGATTTGGGGAGAGAGGGTTTCAAAAGATTCAGAGAAAATGTAATTGGATCCCACGTCTTAAAATTCTATAAGGGAAGTTAGCCTAAGAAGGAGGAAAGACCAAAGAAATGCTGATGATAAAAAACCAGACAATTCTAATGAGGAAGAAAATGAAGAACTGCCTAAATAGATGTATCCAGGAAACAAATGAACCAACATTGAATTTTTAGAAGACATATACAGAAGATGGAAGAAAACATACATGACAAAATAAATATAAAATATTGGTATGGTCATGTAGGATCAATGTCAGGGGCTCTAAAGCCCAGATGTGAGTGTAGGCCAGCCTAGACAATGAATAGTAAGGACAAAAAAAAAACAAAAACCCAGAGCTTTCTAAGCTAAATTGTAGATAAGACAAAGATCAAAGAAGGAATTACTGCAGAAGAGTAAGGAATAATGAAAGAAAAAAGGAAAAACTATTTAATTCTTCTTCTTGTGGAATGGGGCTTTGGCACCCATGTGGAAGATACCAACAATCTGCTTAGGAGAGGACATTCTGTATGTACCTACCATGAGGATGCCAGAAGCCTCTTTCCATTGGCTGAACTACCAGAACGACTATATCTTTTTTTTTTTTTTTTTTTAAGATCTTCCATCTTAGAGTCAATACTGTGTATTGGTTCCAAGGCAGAAGAGTGATAAGGGCTAGGCAATGGGGGTTAAGTGACTTGCCCAGGGTCACACAGCTGGGAAGTGTCTGAGGTCAGATTTGAACCTCTCATCTCTAGGCCTGGCTCCCAGTCCACTGAGCCACCCAGCTGCCCCTAGCACTTCTATATCTTTTAAAACTATCATACCATGGGGCATCCGGGTGGCTCAGTAGATAGAGAACCAAGCCTAGAGATGGGAGGTCCTGAGTTTGAATTTGACCTCAGACACTTCCTAGCTTAACCTGAAATGCCTACTCCTTACCCCTCTTCTTCAATATTTGGTATCGATTCTAAGGCAGGTCAGGTTTAAAAACAACAACAACCTACCAGACCGGGACAACCTTTTTTTTTAGTGGCATCCAGGGGTGAAGACATCATTCCCCTATAGCGGGGGCACCATGCACTAAGTTGGATGGGGAAGGGTATCTTCCCTTTTCCTTTACACCCGAGAAACAATCCACGAGTCTTGAGCCTGTTGATCTGTTTTGTTTGTCCTCTTCAGTTCAAGGTATACCTTGGCACCAAGGTTCCCGGCCTGATGTTGCTGCCAGCCCAGTCTGATTAGCCACCATGCTGGAACCCAAGCTCAGAGGCACTTTGGACGAGGAACTTGGTGGGACTAATTCTAAATAGAAAAACTGAGTTAAGCTATCAACCTAATCCCCCACAAAGAGGGAAATGAAGAATTATATTGTTGATTAGATATTCTGGATGGAATGTTTACAGGGTTTGTTCTTGCTATCCTTTGGAGTTTATATTTCTTTGTAAAAGTTAATCTGACTTTTATTTGGCTAAATGGAACAGGGGTGTTGAGAACCCCTAAAATTGAGGGAACACAATTAGAGACGGTTTAAGCCAAGGGCTAGACAAGAGATACTTCCCTCAAACCCTTTAATTGACCAGATACTTGGCCTTCAGGCACTGAAGGATGAGAGTTGAGCACTATTATATTTGTTTGTTTTCCATACCAAGGAAAATGATTTTCTGAATAAGAATAACACAAAAAGAGTTAACTGGAAGTAAATACTAAAGATAAACAAGAAAAAGGCAAGACTCTCTCTCTTTTGGATGCCTTTGACAAGTTCTAGCCACTAGGCCTAAATCAACTATACCCCAGGGTACTAAAAAGACTGATAGATATGACTGATAATTTCCCTTTTTTTCATGGGTGAGTTTCTCTTTGGGTCTCCATTTTGGGGAGGGGCTCAGGCTGCCTATCCATCTATCCATCATTTCTCTCCCAAATTTGCTTCTGACTCTCTGGACTTGAATGTAGTAGACTATTGCTGTGCTGTATAAATGATAAATGCAACAAATAACATGGGAGGCTCTAAAGAACTAATACAAAGTGAAGTAGGAAGAACCAGGAAAGTAATATACAAAATGACATTGTGTAAAATGTAGGAAGAAAAAAACAGCAACAAAAAAACATCTGAAACTGAATGCTGAGAATTTATAATGACTAAGTTTGAACACAAAGAGAAAATATGAAATGGTATGTCTTTATGTTACTTTACACAGATCAGAGGCAATGGGTATAAAATATTACATATGATGTCGGACTTTTTCCAATGTTAGTTGGTTAGTTTTATTGAATATTTTTACTTTCTCATCTTCTTTATTCTTTCTCTGGAAGAAGGGAGGAGAGAGAATATTGGGAAATATAAGTGATACAAAAATAAAACATAAAAAATTTGAATTAAAAATCTTTCCAGTTTAGGCTCTCAGATATAGCTGATGGGTATATAACAGTGTCATTTGAAATTGAATAATGTTGTTCCAATTTACTAAGTTCCAAGGTAGAAGAATTTTCTTAAGTGGGGCCACTCCAAAACTCCCTACCTATAAGTAAAAAGAGCCAGGTCACATAATTCAATTTTTCCATCTTTCTCATAGGCATGTCTCTGGCCACCTGAATTGTTGTTTTTTTTTAAACCCTTGTACTTCGGTGTATTGTCTCATAGGTGGAAGATTGGCAAGGGTGGGCAATGGGGGTCAAGTGACTTGCCCAGGGTCACACAGCTGGGAAGTGGCTGAGGCCGGGTTTGAACCTAGGACCTCCCGTCTCTAGGCCTGACTCTCACTCCACTGAGCTACCCAGCTGCCCCAACCTGAATTGTTTTTTCAGAGAGGGAATAAATTTCCTTTTACGATTCTTTTGTGTTCTTGGCATGATCACAACACTTTCTCCTGGAAAGATTATTTGGGCTTTATGCAATATGATATGTGAAGAATTCTAGATTTCAGGTCAGGAGAACTGGGTTCAAATTCTATTCGAGCAATTTACTAGCTGTATAATCTTGGAAAAATCACTTAAAACTCTCAGATTCAATTTCCTTATAAGTAAAATTATTACAATAATACATGTATTCTGTTTTCTAGGATTACTGAGGATCAAATGAAAGTATGTAAATCACTTTGCCACCCCTAAAGCATTATTCATTAGGTGTTGTCATGATTTCTGATCCAAAGTCTAATAAAAGACATGCCTTGCAAAAAGTCATTTTCTTTCCAAAACTTTAAGGTGCCCCAGAAAATATTGGAAGTATATAGTAAAGATAATACATTCTAGCATTTAGAGAACACTTTATGGTTTTCAAAATACTTTATAAATTATATATTATTTGATTTCCCAGGTTCAGGTGCAGGTATTGTTATCACTTTTTTACAGATAAGAGAATGAGGACAGACTAAGATTAAGTGAATTGCCTGGGGTTATCCAATTAATAACTATCTGAGTTTAAACTCAAGTTTTCCTGACACCAGGCCCAACACTCTATCCACTAAACCAGTGGACTGCCTAAGGTTGGTGAATTCCAGGAAGTCAGAAGTAGAACTCAGAGAGGTATGGTTACAGTAGGATACCTGAGGGCTATTTTTTCTACAAGAGGTTAAGATAAAATAAGGTTTCATCAGTTTGTCCTATTCTTATATACAAAGCACAGGGACCTGGATCTTGATCAAAATTCTTTCTCTTGTCTGATTAAGCCCCTTTTAAGTTTTGTTATTTTTTCCCCTCTCAGAGTCAGCCCTACACAAGCCTCAACAAGGTAAAGAAATATGCCTTGGGCAAGATTCTTCAAAATGGTGCTACAATAGAAGAAGCATCCTGCAGCATAATGTACAAAATCCAGTTCTGATCCTAGCCCCAAATATGTGTGGCCTTGGTATTAAACCACTTGGGTTCCTGAGAGAGTTTGAATACACTTTCCAATGTCTTGCATTAGCAGTGGCATTCTTTTTCCCCCTTAAAGACTCGGAAGAGGAAAAGTACTCTACAAGTACCATCAGGATCACCCCAAGAACGAGTTGTCTCTTTGGGAACATGCCTGAAACAGCCAGAAGGATCCTGGATGGAGAGCTGGCTGGAAAGGAGGTTACACCATTTGCCCAAATAGCATGGGTAAAAGTCCTAGAGGGAGGCTGTAATCTGAGCTTTCTGACTCCAGGGCCAGGTTTTTTCCAAAATGATACCGTCCTTCCCTAGGTCTGCTGAACTGTACAGAGGAACAAGGACCAAGGCCTCGTTGGGCCGAATGCCATTCTTCTGAGTGTGGGGCATGGCATTGAGCTTGGCCTGCTTTGATCTTCAGGGTGGTAAGGAAGAGACAGGCCAAGAGGTCTGCTAAGCAACAAGACAAAGTCAAACACTTCAAGATGCAATTTGGAGCCAGGACATTTAGTCCTCTGGGTGCACTTCTGGCATAGTAACGCACATGGGTCTCAAATCACTTTGTGGGGAGTCGTCGTATCACTGTGTGGTGGCCACAGCCCTGCCGCTTTGGTTTCCTTATCGGTAAAATGTTCATACCTACTTCATGGACTCCTTTCTGCTTGGAAGTGCTTCTGTAAGCTAATAGGTGAGTGTCAGTGGTGAATGAACTCAAGAAAAGGGAGGGAAAGGGTAAATAACTAAAAGGTTCAAGGAGGTCAGCAGTCTTGCATATTTTCCGGCGCCAAGGATTGGCATTATAGGGAACATTCCTCAAAACTTCAGTAGTGTTCTTAGTAGAGAATGCAGGTCCAACTTTGAAGCAGAGTTGTTTGTATACAACTAGAAATCAAAGGCATTTCCAGGACCTAAAGTCACCAGATTTAGATTTAATTCCTATGTTCTGCCACTCATTAGCCTTATGACAAGGAACAGCTTATTTAAACCTCTTTTGGTCTTGTGTTCTTCCTCTGTAAAATGAAGAGGATGGATAAGATCGGTGGCTCTCCGAAGGCATACTGCAAAATTTTGAACATGATTTTATTGCAGATGAAAACAATTTATAAATAACTTCGCTTAACATAAATTTTACTTATCCAGCATATGTAATATGGTAAATAAATTGTTAACCAAACAAATGAAATGTGTCTTTTGTACATGTAGCTGTGGCATGGGAGTGAGAGGGGAATGGTATTATTGGGCTGACGAAGAAAGGGCTAGTTAGTAACTTTCTGTACCCATTTTCAAAAGAATTAGGTATTGACTTCCTGTTCATTCCTTCAGGACTCCCCTTTGGGTATGAAATTTTCTCTAATCACTCCTTTGGCTCCACTCTTGAACAGAAATGACCTCCCTTTAATAATGAGAAATGTGGTGAGTGGAAGTGGTCAGGGGCCATCTTTCCTGCTAGTTCCAGTTTGACCATGCCTCCCCTAGATCAAACTGCCAACTCATTTGCCTAGGAGAGGTCCAGATCTATATTTTATATAAATATGAATCAATAACTCCTTTGTTCATTCCCAACTTTCTATTCCAGGAAATACCTCCTAATAATTGAGAGTATCTCTCTGTATCTGTTTGCATGTCTCTTTGTCTCTGTGTCTGTCTCTATCATCTACTGTCCCTCCTTCTACTGATCTGAGCCAAGGCACACACAGATCAGTAATGCAATGGTCAACCACATTTATCTTAGTGAAACCAGCTTAACTCAACAGTAAAACAGAAAGCAAAATGAACTCTTAAGAAATAGAGATTTGGGAATAAGTTTTCTCTTGAGGGAACAAGAGCGGGAAGGAAACAAAAGACAAAGAAAGTGAGGAATTACCAGTCCTGTTGGCATCAGTACAAATATTTCCAGCAACTCTGCTTATGCTCACTGTGGCTCCTACGTAGCCTAGCCATAGCTTATCTAAGTATCCTAGTTTTTGCTTCACTTGGCTCCTGGGCTGGCTCATCTCTTCCTACTGTGGTAGCAACAACAGCTCCACCTGTATTTTCACTTCTCTGCTTTGTCTTCCTTAGCTCCCCTGGCAACATGTTTGTGGAAGATGGTGGCAGCTCACCCAGCCTATCTAATGTGTATCAGTAACATTCTGGTGCATCACTCCTGGAGTCTTACAGAGTGAGGTGGGGACTAATAGTGGGCTTCTACTCACCAGCAGACATTGTCTCTCACATTCCATGACAGATGAATGCACTATCCTCAAATGTATCAGACCATGAACTTGTATAAAACTCAACAAAAATGGATATTCTTATAGAAGGGAAATTGTGAACACACAAATCTGACTCTCCAAAAGAGTTGTCATATTCAATCATTTAGTATACTATGATTCTTCAAAGCAAAGAATCCTGAGTTGTGAGCAAGAAAATTTGAAACCATGTGATTTTACGGTCTTTAAGGTCTAGCTCTAGAACTATGATCCCCAGACATCCTCACACTTTTCATCAGTTCAGTGCAATTCCACATCACTTATATAAGAATTTAAATTTAGGTTTTATGCTAAATATGTGAATTCTAAAGTAATATTGTGGTCGCTGATTTAAAAATATTACAGCTTAAGTCAAAATGACTTTTAGCAGCTTTATTTACAAAGAGGTGGAAAGAGTGAAAGTGGAAAATGTAGATAAAGAGACAGAAAATACTGCCTAGCTACCAATACCCTGAGTTTAATCCTAACATCTATAGTCTACAAATACAAATCCAAAAGCAAATCTTACCAAAATCCAAAGTCCTAATTAGGAAGCCAGTCTCCAAAGACAAACTCCAAAGGAGAAGTTCAAAGGAGAAGTCCCTTGAACAGGAAGTTCAGGACTTTTTATAGTCCTTTTTCCACATCACCTCCTGTCCCTTCCCCACTTTACAGGAACTAATCCACAGTCTTTCAATTTGCCTAGCACTGCCCGGGGCAGGGCAGTGGCCTCTGGAATTGTCACCCACTCTAGCAAGTGACTTGGGAACTCTCTTACTTAGTGTCAAGTAGGGGTACTTTAAGTTCTTGATTTGATTAGCTAAAAATAGGCAAGGGGAGAGTTAATACTATCTTCACACTTACTAAGTGCCTACTAGTGCCAGGCTAGATGCTAGGAAAACAAAAACATAGATAATCATTTCTTTCCTTTAAAAGCCTGCATTCAGCTAGTGCTGATAGAGCCAATGTGTATAGAGCTGCACCCAGAAGGGAACTTAGGGATCATATCAAGTCCAACCCCCTCATTTTACAGATTAGGAAAATGAGACCCAGAGAGGTTAAGAGGATTACCTAAAATCACATATAGTAAATTGCAGAGTTGAAAATTGAACCTACATCCTCTGACTACAATAGCAGTAATATTCTAGCAGGAAAGGGAAAAAAAACCTCCATAAAACAAAATTATAAATTGATTAAGAAGTAACAACTTATAGGAAGATAATAATCACATTTTAATTTAAAGTACCTTGATACAGAATATATAATCTATTTATTGTAAGCAAATTTTATATAAACAATATTCAGGATCTTATTTCCCCCTAGTTGTTTCTATTCTCTACTTCTCAAATAATCAAGCATTAGCTTATCTGTTTACATGTTCAGTTCAACAAACATTTATTAAGTGCCTACTGTGCATAGGGCACAGATGCCCTCCAAATAACTAAACAAAATGAAAATAGTTCCTGTCCTTACATTCTAATGGGAAGATGCAATATGAACTCCCATAAATAAATAAAAAGTAATTTTTTTCATTTAATAATTTTTTATTTTTTAGAAAAGTTAACATGGTTACATAATTCATGCTCTTACTTTCCCCTTCACCCCCTCCTCATGTCTCCCCCACCCACCCATGGCTGATGCACATTTCCACTGGTTTTAACATGTGTCATTGATCAAGACCTATTTCCAAATTGTTGATAGCTGCATTGGTGTGGTAGTTTCGAGTCTACATCCCCAATCATGTCCGCCTCAACCCATGTGTTCAAGCAGTTGTCCCTCTTCTGTGTTTCCACTCCTGTAGTTCTTCCTCTGAATGTGGGTAGCGTTCTTTTTCTTTACCATAAATCCCTCAGAATTGTCCTGGGTCATTGCATTGCTGCTAGTACAGAAGTCCATTACCTTCTATTTTACCACAGTGTATTGGTCTCTGTGTACAATATACAAAGTAATTTATAAAAAATGAGAATGCAGATAACTGGTAAAATCAGGAAAAACAAACCCCAGGGATTCTAGGAAATTGAAGTAAGGAAAGAATGCATTCTAAATATGAGGAAGCATTTGTTCCAAAGTGTGGAAATAGGGAATGAAATATCCTGTATGGGGAACAGCTTATCCAGGCCAGTTTGACTGAAGCATGAAATATAGGAATATGAAATTACTGGAAAGACAACTGGGATACAGATCTGAGGAGAACTTTAAATGCCAAGCTAAGGATAATTGAACTCTCTCTGAATAATGTAAGTTCCATGAGGGAGTATTTTATTTTTGTCTTTGTATTGTGTAATTAGAACCTGCTCCCCTGGACTTCATTTCCCAGCATTTCACTTTCCTTCTCACCTTACATGCTGAGATAGGAAGGATATAAGTTTTGTGTGGCCCTGCCTCTCTTGCTCTCTTCTTGTAATCTCAAGCATCTGTAGACACAGGCCTTTCGAGAGCCGGGAGAACTTATCCACGTGGGTTTACTTTTGTTAGATAATTAGGTTTTTATACTTCTATTTCCTTTTCATTCCTTCTACTTCATGATTATTAATAAACTTTATAAAGTACAATACTTGGAGTATTGGATATTAATTTAAATCCTACAGTATACTGCTGCCTAACTCCATGACTTGTACATAGTAGCTGCTTAATACTTTGGATGGAATAGCCCTGGATGCTGTCCTCAGAAAAGTCCTACTAAATGCCAGTTTTATAGACATAATTCCAAGAGCCTCGAAGTCAGATACTGGTATGCAAAGTCATCAAAGGCTGATACAAACAAGTAAACCTGGTTAGAATATATAAAACCATACCTTGGGCTTGCAACAATAATTTACTTCTTTTTACTGCAACTCCTTCCTTTTTCTAGTTCTAGTTTCCTTCTCTGTAGACAGGGGACAGGGCTTCCTGTCCCAAAGTTAACTGGTTTTTGGTATAGAAAACTGATGCTATTCCACTCAGGCAAAGAATTAGCCAGCTTAGGATATTATAATACTATCCAAGTCTTATTTTCCAGTATATTTTTAAGACTTTCAATAGCAGTCCTTTGTTCTAATTTCTATGTATGAACAGGATCACATATAAGAATTTTGCACTAACGGGGTCCCGCAAATAGTTTTATGCCCTGTAAAAATATAAGTAATTTGAGTAAGGCCAAAGGATAAGAGATAATTCTAACAATTTTTGAGGCAACAGTGCTGGCAAATGGCCATTCTGGCTACCACCCTGTACATGATGGGAGTACTCGGAGACAGACAAGAAAGAATAATAACAAAAAGGCTTACTTGCCTGTATTTTGTATTTGAATAAAGTGTTACCACCCAAAGAAGCAGACCTAGAAAGGTAAGATTTTTTTTTTTGACAGCTACATTTCCTCTGTGGCTAATACTTTTGCCTGAGTGACATTGAATTTTAGGCTAAACCAGTTCTTTCCTTAACTGAATTATCTCGATCATTGCATTAGTACATGCTTTGATTCTTGAAAATTCATCTTTGGAGGAGGGGATGAAAACAGGTCCTACATGCATCATAAAGTAGTCAGAATTGTTGTTTAGTCATCTTCCATTTGTGTTGACTCTTCATGATCCTTTTTGGGATTTTCTTAGCAAAGATACTGGAGTAATTTGCTATTTTCTTTTCCAGATCAGTTTACAGATTAGGAAACTGAGACAAAGAGAGTTAAGTGACTTGCCTAGGGTCACAGAGCTATTAAATATTGAGGCTAGATTTAAACCCAGATCCTCCCAACTCCATGCCTGACTCTATCCACTGAGTCACCTGGCTGCCCTTATGAGGACAGTAACTTGCACAAAGAAAACAAGCTGTTGAGTAAACAAACCTAGGTTCAAATCCTGCCTTGGATGCTTATTCCCTCTTTAACCTTAAACAAATTTTAATCTCTCTGGGTAACAGTATCCTCATATTTAAAATATTGGGGTTGGGCCACATGGCTTCTGAAGTTCCTTCCAGGTACATCCATGATCTTATGATCCCTTCTATTTGGTTGGTGGTTGTACTTCTTACTGGAAGAGGACCAAAATGAAATCCCTGATGAATGAGTGTGTGAGTCTGGATTTAAGTGAGGCAGAGCTGCACAACATTCTTGGCCTCCCTCTCTCTTCCAGTATCATCAAAGACCAGTGGCAAGACAGACGTCAAGAAGACTGGCGATGTTCGATAAAGTGGCCAAATGGTTAAAGTGATAGACTACTAATCCATTGTGCGCTTCCTGTTTGTGTTTCTTTCCTTTCTGCTATTAAACAGAAAGAGCTCTAGTGTTTGTTGAATTGAAATGGATCTGGGAAAAGTTGCCTCCAAATGTAGGGCATATCTCTAAAATTAGATTTCTTTGAAAAGAAAAAAAAAAAGCTCTCCAGCTTCCTTCTTGGAAAGAAATTGCATCAAAGGGATTCTACCCAAGCTCACAGGGACTGGGCTCATTGGCCAGTCTTCCATGACATAGGAGAATTCACTGAGGAGACACTGTATGAAAGCTTTTGCTGTGAAAACTTTACGTCCCCTCTGTGGTTGTTATTGTTCAGTTGTTTTTCAGTCAGGGCCAACTCTTCAGGATCTCATTTGTAGTTTCTTGGCATAGACGCTGGAGTGGTTTGCCATTTCCTTCTCTAGTTCATTTTACAGATGAGGAAACTGAGGCAAGCAAGGTTAAGTGACTAGCCCAGGGTCATTCATCTAATAAGTATCTGAGGCCAGATTCGAACTTTAAAAGATGAGTCTCTGATTCTGGTCCTCCATATACTGTATCACCTAGCTGCTCTTTTACTTACCTTTATTTCCATGTAAATAAAGATTATCATATGTTCTTATTAATCAGTACTTTTTTCATATTTGTCACTTATGTAACTGTTCTCATAACAAGTGCGTCATGACACACTGTACTCAGATTTCATATCAGCAAGATTTTGAAAAAAATATGACCTGTATTTAAGCCAATATGGCATTTCACTAACTGATTCCCAGGATTAAGTATGTGATGGGAAAATACCCGATAGGCAGTTTAGGGGTTTGAATTAGCCAGACTAGCCTTGATCTTTCACTTGGTTTTTCACTATGGAGAGCTGCCAGTCTCTACACAGAAACACAATGATGAATGAGTGTGTGATTCTGGGTCAAGGCAGGATCCAAAGGTGAGCCATGATGTTCCATGAGGGTTTTGTTTTCCCTTGCATGAACAAGAGAACTTTCACTGGGACTTATTCTTAGTGATGATGCAGTTGGCACCAAGTTTTGGCAACTAGTGCCTATGCAAGCGAGATAAGATCAATACTCCTTTAGGTAGAAAGGCTTCATTCCAGCTAATGGGCATAGCAAGTCATGAGAGAACAGAGATCTCAGAATGACAGAGTTGTAAGAAATCAAAGAGGCCATCTATCTCAAGCCCTTTATTTTATAGATTAGGAAACTGAGGCCCAGAGAGGTTAAGGAACCTGTTCACAGTCACATAGTAGTTCAGAGGACTAACTCCTGGTCTTGGAGCCAGTTTTTCTACTCAGCTAACATTTTGGAGTATTTCAGGGGGAAAGGACTGTAAGGCTGTATCTTGTCAAGTGTTTCAAATATGCACATTTCAAGGGTGCGCCCAGGCATCCCAGAGTAAGCCTCTTCTCCATATCAGTCTCCTTTAACAGACTGTGTGAACTTGTCTGGATTTATTTCACTCTTTTGGACAATTTGTGATCTTTGCCCGGGGTACTTGGGACTTTGTGACAAGGAACTGATAGTGAATTGGGTTTATCTGCCTCCTCCTGGCACAACCACTGGGCTCAACAAAGTCAAAGTATTTTCTCTGACCAATCCCCATGCCTGCAATGCTCTCCTTCTCTTTCCTTATCTCCACCTCCAGGCTTCCCTAGCTTCCTTCAAGTCTCAGTCAAAGACCCACCTTCTGTAAGAAGCCTCTCCCATGTCTCCCTAACCTTATTGCCTTTCCTCTGAGACCATCCCCAACCTATCTATATACTGTACATCTTGTTTTCACATGGTTATTTGCATGTTTTCTCCCCCCCACTAAATTGAAAATCCCTCTAGAAAGCAGGGACTGGGTGTTCTTTCTTTCTTTTTTTTTTCTTTCTTTCTTCCTTCCTTCCTTCCTTTCTATCTCTTCCTTCCTTTCTTCCTTCTTTCCTTTCTTTCCTTCTATCTCTTTTTTCTTTCTCTCTCCCTTCTTCCTTTCCTTCTCTTGCTTCCTACCTTCCTTCCTTACTTTTTTCTTCTTTCTCTTTTTTCCTTT
>NC_058130.1:632869666-632900859 GCF_016433145.1 Gracilinanus agilis | reverse complement strand
TCTCTTCTTTCCTTCCTTTCTTTCTCTTGCTTCCTACCTTCCTTCCTTCCTTTTTTTCTTCTTTCTTTTTTTCTTTATCTCCCTTCCTTCTCTTCCTTTCCTTTCTCTCTTTTTTCCTTTCTCTCTCTCCCTTCCTTCTTTCCTTCCTTTCTCTCTCTTCCTTCCTTTCCTTCTTTCTTCTTTCCTTTCTTTCTTTCCCTAGCACTTAGCAGCAGACCTGCCCCAATAGTAAATGTTTTTTAAATGCTTATTGATTGATTAACTTGACCCACTATATAAAGACAGAGAAACTGTACAAGATGGCTATAGTTAACAGGTTGTCCACTCTGCTCCTTTCTATCTATGCCTCATTCATCCTTTATGATCCAGCTCAAGTCCCACTTACTTGTTGGAGTCTTAATCTGACTTCCCCCTTTCATAGTGAGCTTTCCAGTTTCTGAACTCCTAAATCACTTTTATGAGTTTTGGCAAATTATTTCAAAAAAAAAAAGTGCCTTGGAACTAAGAGCAAAGCTGATCTGGGGCTCATTTCTTGAAGTCTTTCTATCTTGATGCCAATGCTTGTGGCTCCACTTACTTTTGTTGTTGTTCAGTCGTATCATACTCTTCATGACCCCATTTGGAGTTTTCTTCCCAAAGATACTGGAAGGGTTTGACATTTCCTTCTCCAGCTCATTTTACTAAGGAGAAATTTGAGGCAAATAGGGTTAAGTCCTTTGATCAGTCACAAGGCGAGCAAGTATCCAAGACTGGATTCAAACTCATGAACATGAACCTTCCTGATTCCAAGCCCAGAGCTCTATCCACTACGCCACCTACCTGTCTACTGACACAGCTTTTGACACCCCAAGGTCACACTGAGGCATCAGAGGAGGGCTTAGCATTATGTACTTTATTATTATTATTATTAGTATTATTAGTATTAGTATTATTATTATTATGTAGCTTGTATAAGTGCAAAGAGACTGTAAATTCCACGTGGCAGAGACCCCCTCTTATCTCTTTTTTTTCATCCTAGCTACCTGGCTAGGATCTACTACTGGCATAGGATCTTGAACATAGTAGTTACCCATTAAATGTTTTGCTGATAATGAGATGATAAAAGATTATGATCAGATAAAGACATTTCAGAATTTCTAAACTCAGTGAATGAATGAGTGAATGAAAAAGCACTTATTAAACACAAACTATGTGTTAAGTCCCAAATAGGAAAATTGAGACATCTCTGCTTGCAGAGAGACAGTACATAAAAGAACATTTAGTTGCACTGCTAGAGAGGTCTGGAAGTCATAAGAATGCAACAGTGAGGTGGATGACAAGGACCAGAAGTTCTTGTGTTGTAAGTAGGTCAACAATGGTGTTAGTAGACTCTAGAACAACAGTAGGCAACCTTTTTGGCCATGAGAGCCATAAATGCCTGAGGAAGGAGGAGGATGGAGGCAGAAGGCGCTGGAATATGGGGTGGGGGCTGAAGGGTCCCCTGGGGCACATCCTGGGGCTCTGCCCAGACTGGACAGTCGAGAGATGGAGCCAGATATGGCTCCAGAGCCATATGTTGCCAACCCCTGCTCTAGAATATAGAGATAGGGCAGATAGTAAGCACTTGAGGACCTTAGAATGCAACATTAGGGGCAGCTGGGTGGCTCAGTGGGTAGAGGGCCAGACCTGGAGTTGGAAGGTCCTGGGTTCAAATTTGACCTCAGACACTTCCTAGCTGTGTGACCCTGGGCAAGTCACTTAACTTCCATTGCCAAAACCTTACTACTCTTCAGTCTTGGAACCAATACACAGTATTGATTCTAAGACAAAAGATATAAGTATAAAAAAGAATTATTTTTAAATGCAATGGCAAACAGATGGTAAGGCCTACTGGTGCTCCATTGCATCAGAAAGAAAGGACTCACCGACTTCCATCTTATCCAAGCCTTGTAAGCAGTCAAGCTCTGAGTAAAACATGTAATATAGAGAGCACCCAGTGGTGACAGGTCTTCCATCCAACCAACAGGAATAGCTGAACACCTGAGAATGATGGAAAGATCTAATTATGAATTCTGTGTGTACTTGAGCTGGAATGGAGGTGTAGGTGATAGGAACTGAGGGTATTGGGGAACTGAGAAATTAGAGTCTATGAAGGAACAGCAATATGTCTGTCAAAGTTCCTAAGGATGAAAGCAAATGTTGGGATGTAAAGACTATAATCCAGATGCTGAACTCATCGAGGAAAGAGAGTATCTCGGGGACAATAGACAAAAACCACCAGTAGAAAGATTGGATAAATTTGGACAGTGTGAACTTTAAAGGAGGAAAGGCTACTTGATGAAGGTAGTAGATTTTAGAAGTGGCAATGGGAAGCAAGAAGGATTTCGACTTCCATTATGACCAATGAGTAGAAAGGAATGAGAAAAACAGTATCTACTACTGAAAAGAGTGGCCAGAGAATCTGTATCACCAAGAAGGAGCCAGGTCTCAGGGAGATTCCTAATTATCAGGATGGGAGCAATATAGGGGGATGAGAATATTTTAAAAGAAAAGGAGGGCAGAAAGAATATCACAAAGAGAGAGAGAGAGAACAATCAGAGGTATGTTATTAGACTGTTTACAGTCCTCTTAAAATATTTCCCAAATACACATGTGCTGAACTAGCACACATGATCAGTTGGAATCAGGTAGGGAAGTTCTGTGTTGCCTCCAATGATAAAAAAAAAAAAAAGTCCTATACTTCATAATATACAAATACAGATTATTTTCAATGTCCCTGGGGGCAATTATTGCAATGAGATAATAAGCTGTGAATACAGATTGTCTTGTGCATTAACACATCATATTCTAAGATGGAATGAAGATATTACATTTTCAATTCAAATGGTAGTTTTTTAAATTTATAGTTTCCTATCTTGTAAGTAGTTGATAGGCTAATAAGAGGTAATTATACATCTTTAAAAACTATTTACACTTTCATCACCATTTAAAAATTTATATTTCCACTTAAGATTCTTAGTTGACCAGTGGGACAGGTCTTAGAGTATTGACTCTCATTCTGTAGGCCATGGAAGGATTCTGAGTAACCATTATGAAGTTATTGCAAGGTGTCTGTCTCATTAAATGATTCAGGATCGTACATTTATTGACAAATGAATAAATGTCTCACACTTGTATAACTTTTAAAATGTATATAGGTATTATGATTAATATAATAAAATTTCAAAAGCCTTAATTTTATACATAATGATATCAATTAATGAATGATTACAAACATTAATAAGTATAAACATTATTAATAAAATATCATTTCAAAATTAGTGAATTTATAGTTAAAGCCCTTTGTCATTATGTAAGGGAATCTCATAAATCCATAAGAGACTAGATCTAATTCTAGAAGGGACCTCAGAGGCCACCTAGTCCAATCTTTTCATCTGACAAATGAGTAAACTGAAGATCAGGCAGCTAGGTGGATAGAGTGCAGGGGATAGAGCACTGGGCCTGGAGTTAGGAAGACTCATCTTCCTGAATTCAAACCTAGCTTCAGATGCTAGTTGTGTGCCTCTGGACAAATCACTTAACCCTGTTTGCCTCAGTATCCTTATCTGTAAAACAAGCTGGAGAAAGAAATGACAAACCATTGCAGTATCTTTGTCAAGAAAAACCCAAATGGGGTCACAAAGAGTTGGCCATGACAGAACAACAACAAACTGAAGCTCAGGGAGCTTAAGAGATTTGTCCAAGGTCACAAACATAGTAAATAACAGATGTGGGATCTTTATAGTACTACTGATATCATTTAGGAAGCAAAATGTTTCTGGCATTAAGAAAGATTCCTTAACCTTTTAAAGTTCAGGACTGTTCATTGAGGGGATGGCAAATTTACATGGTTTGCTTCATGTTGGGAAACACTCATATAATAACTAACTAAATAAGTAGAGTAACTTACTATGTAATAATAATAAATCATTTCTTAATAATAAATTATATCTTACATTCAAGGCCTTCTCAGAGACACAATGCTGCCCCATCCTCACTTCTTCCATTTAGACCATGTAGAATCTCTTGGTGTTGTTCTGACACTTCACAACCCTATTTGGGGTCTTCTTGGCAAAGATACTGGAGTGGTTTGCTATTTCCTTCTCTAGCTCATTTGACAAATGAAGGAAATGGGGCAAACCTCGCTTACTTCAACTAAACTGGAATGCTACCCAGTATGGGAAGCCTTTCCTGACTTCTTTGGATACTAGTGCTCTCTCTCTCTCTCTTCCAAAGACCATGTCATGCATATTCTTCTCTGTTTACATGTTTTATCCCCCAAGCAGAATGTAAACTTTCTAAGAGCAGAGATTGTTTTAGAAAAATTTTTGTCTTTCTATCACCAAAGCCTCGTATGGTACCTTGTTCATAATAGATGATTAATAAGTGCCTTTTATATTAGATTAAATATTTCAGTTTACAAATTCTCCCATGAGATCTACCAAAAAAAAAAAGTTAACAGGATCAGAACCATTTTCTAAAAACTACAGATTTGTTAAGTTTAAAGAATATGCAAACAGGGGAGCAAGGTAGCACAAAAGATAGAGCACTAAGCCTGGAGACAAAAGAATCTGGGTTCAAATCTAACTTCAGACATTTCCTTGTTGTGTGACCCTGGGCAAGTCACTTAATCCCATTGCCTAATCTTTTACACAATTCTGTTGTTGCATAGTATACAGCATAAGAAGCTGAACACAGATAACAATAGCTAGCCATTATAATTATGCAATAGTACTCTTTTATAGTTCTTTAAGGTTTACAAAGCCCTTGGCAGATATTATCCCATTATTCCCCTGAAGCCCGGTGCCTTAGATAATATTATCTTTCTGTCCTACAGATAAGAAACCCAGGTAGACAGGTTAAGTGACCTGCCTGCATTTACACAGCTAGGAAGAGTTACTAGTTAAAATAGCTATTATTTTTCTCACTATACCATACCATTTAGGCCCTAATCATCTTGTGCCAGGATAACAGTAGAACTTCTGTCACCAATAACTGATTAAACAACTAAATAATTGAATTAAAATTAATTAAATAAATTAAAATGATAATTGTAATGACTGATCTTAGTCCTTCAGAAAAGATGATAAAACACCTCTCCTTTTGGTAGAAGGAGTGGGAAACTATGGTTATACCTCAAATAGTTTATTTATCATTTGCTTCTTTATTACAGTTTTTCTTTGTTACAAAAGGATGGTTCAATGAGGTCAAAGGATCTTGAGAAATTACTACTGCAAAAAATAAAAGACATAAGAAGCAGATCCCTCTCCTCAATCTTTGCCCATCCGAATTAGGTTGGGCCCACAACACAGCATATTCTAATAGACTCAGGATTCCAGGATTGATCTTATGTGTGAGTGGCTACTCCCACTGTTTTAGATCTGGAGCTCCCCACTGGTATGTTTCCTAATAGTAACTACTGTCAACTTGAAATCTGGAGACCCCTAGTTTGCCCTGGTCCCATGAGAATTCACCCTAAGGGAAGTTTCAGACTTAGCTTTTTCAGATTGAATAATACACCTTAAGGTACTTACAGGTCCTAGTTGGGTGGAACTAGTAGACATAATCAAATGTTAAGTACCCTTTTTTGTCTTAGTAGTTTCTCCCTTAACATCAAAGTCCTCTCCCAGGAAGCCCAGACCTTGGCTGGACTCTTTTTCTCTATATCCATTGTAAAGCATCAGCCTCTCCCTGATAATCCTGTCTTGGACTTCTCATTTCCTTATAGCCATGGTAATGCCAATCAATCATACTTCCACGTCCTCAGTAGTTCCCCTAGTTCTATTGTTCTTTGGAGAAATCATCTAGCTGTGTCTTCTCGAAGAGATAAGTTTCCAGAGTCCCCAGGGAGTAAGCCCTGTGAAGTTTCTGACTCTAGGCTCTGTGTAGCAGCCAATTATTGGACCTATCCCTTTCCTGATTAAAGATTTGCCTTTTCTCACTACTTTAGTAGTTGTGTGTTTTTTTCAAGGCTAACACTACTCTTATTTATCTATATTTAAAATAAATATAAAAATGACAACTATCTAAAATATTTTGGCTCTAACAAATGTCACCACCAAAATCACTTCAAACCTTTAAAATATCAAGGAATCAATCCTCTTCACAGGTCTGGAAACACAAAATTATTATTTCATTTGGTATCTTGTATGACATTAAATAAAATCATTTCTCCTAAATCTTTTCATTTAGACAGATGAAAATATCTACTTTCCACTTTTCTTTTCTTCAGCTTTTCTCCAACAATGACAAATAGAAACATCACTTCAGTTTCTCTCAAGCTAATTTTAAAAAAACAAAGCCCTTATATAAGTTTGGTAAGGACTAGGCAATGGGGATTAAGTGACTTAACTAGGGTCACACAGCCAGGAAGTGTCTGAGGCCAAATCTGACCAAGATCTCCTGTCTCTAGGCCTACCTCTCTATCCACTAAACCATCTAGATGCCCCCTCAAGCATTTAATACCTTCTCGATATAGTTTATAGCTCTTCACAGATAAAATGTTAAAAAAATATATATACTTCCTTCTTGACTCCATAGAAAGAAGTACTTAATTTTTCTTCTTCTTTGCAATCTTAGGTATTTTTCTTTATTTTTTTTTTCATTTTTTTTGTCATGCAAAACACACTTCCATATTAGTCATTGTTGTAAGAGCACACTCAAACATAACCAAAACCCCCAAATAAAACCATAAATACTGTGATGTGAAAGACGACACCAACATTTCTTTTTCTGGTGGTGGATAGCATTTGCTGTCATAAGTCTTTCAGGATTGACCCAGATCATTGCATTGCTGAGAGCAGCCAAGTTTTCACAGATATAATCATCATTCAATATTGCTGTTACTCTATAATGTTCTCCCAGTTCTGTTTATTTTGTTCTGTATCAATTCTTGCGGATCTTTCTAACTTTTTCTGAAATCATCTTGCTTATCATTTCTTATAGCACAAGAAGTACTTTAAATCAAGCCATTTCTCAACTGTTACTCCCAATGCAAACCCCAATTCTCCAATTATTCTTTCAATATTCCATCTGCATCTTAAAGTTGCAATAACAGTATTTGTGTTCTTATCTGGCTCTTCATGAGAGAGTAAGTCTACATACTCTGTAAGCTAGACACACAAAGTAAGATTATATTTGTCTTTGTCTCATTCAATCAGCAAAACTGCCTGTCTGAAAGGGACGTACCCTAACCGAAAAAATCTTTTAAAAATCTTGATATTCAGTATCTTTCTATATTCATCAATCCTGTATACTGTTGTCAAATTTTTTTTAAATAGCACTTTCATTATAGTAACTTCTCTACTTAGGCACTTTTAATGATTCCCTATTAATTAAAAGATAAATTTGAGGAAAAGATAAATAGATAACACAGTGGATAAAATGCCATGCCTGGAGTTGGGAGGACCAGGATTCAAATCTGGCACCAGATGTTTCCCAGTTGTATGACCCTGAATAACTCACTTAACCCCCATTGCCTAGCCCTTACTGCTCTTCTGCCTAGTATTGATTCTAAGATGGGAGGTAAGGGTTAAAAAAAAAAGATCCATTTTAAACTCCTCAGATTATTTTCACAGTACTTCCTCATAGCCCTTGTTTATTATTCCTGCTACTGTGCACTAATTCATATTATCTCTCTAGTCTGGAATGCCCTTTCTTCCAATCCAAATCCTTTCTTTTAGATTTTGGGTCAAGCCCAACTCCTATACAAAGCCCCACCCCACAATGAGCTTTCTCTTGCCTTGAACTAGCAAATTCTGTCTCAAGTAACTGTATCTTCATCTTCATCAGGAAAGCAGTTGTATGAGTTTGTCTCAGTTGACTTAAGGAGACAGTGCACCGCTAATGGACTGAAGGAGCACTGGACTTGGGGTCAGGAAGATCTGGGTTTGAACCCTGATTCCCTTGCTGTATGTAGCCCTGGACAAGTGACTTAATCTCTCTCAGTTGTAGCTCCTTCACCTGTAAAATAATGGCATCTAAAGTCCTTTCCAACTCTAACTCTAAGAAGCCAGAAACTTAATGAGATGACAGCAAGTCTTGGAGGTTTGATTGGTACCTTACTGATTGGGCTTTGAGGCTTTGAAGAATGTTTTCTTGCAGGAGCAAGAGCATTGTCTTCTCTATGCCTCTAAAAGCAAGTTGTGAAAACCCCTTTTATTGGACTCTCTAAGCTGGAATGTAGCAAGAAGAGAAAGATTTCATCTTCTCACCTACTGCCTCCCCCCCAACTCTCTTGGAACATCTTTCAGAGAAGCCTATGGTTGGTGGTCTTTACTTGTCTGAGCAAGCCTAAGAGAGGAGCTCATGAACCACAAATTCTTGACTTCTGTCTTTCCGTTTCCTTTTCTGAATACAAGCCAGACTAGCAATCCTGAGAATGTATGTTTACAGCCTTGGGGTTACCTCACGGGAAATTCTGAGTTCAAGAGTTCCCAAGTAATCCAGAATTCCTGAGATAGAGAATCAGCTTTCTAGAGGAAGAAAACTTCCTTTAGAGCAATGGTAGGCAACCTTTTTGGCCATGAGAGCCATCAACATCTGCAGAAGGAGGAGGATGGAGGGAAGGCACTGGAATATGAGGCGGGGGCTGAAGTGCCCCCTGGGGCACATCCTGGGGCTCTGCCTAGACTGGCCCTGCTTTAGAGCAAACTTCTTAGAGAAGATTTTCTTTACTTTTTTTTCTTTTTCTTTGTTTGTTTGTTTAAACCCTTACTTTCGGTCTTGGAGTCAATACTGTATATTGCCTCCAAGGCAAAAGAGTGGTAAGGGCTAGGCAATGGGAGTTAAGTGACTTCCCCAGGGTCACACAGCTGGGAAGTGTCTGAGGACAGAATTGAACCTAGGACCTCCTGTCACTAGGCCTGGCTCTCAATCCACTGAGCTACCCAGCTGCCCCCTTAAAGAAGATTTTCTACAGAGAACTGTCCTCCAACAGTCAAAGGACTAGTCATGTAATAAAGGATCAGGAGATGACCTTGTTAACTCTCCATGAGTCATTCATACAGTGGAAAAGGGGAATGGGTAGTATTGATTTAGCAGTCTAACAAAATGCCTTTATCTTCAAGGAAGTCTAATGAGTTGTTTGCTTTACTTTTATTTTTTCTAATTAATTAAATTTTTTTTAATCTGCTAAAATCAATCTTTACTCTTCTCACCACCTATACCTCCCCACTAAGAAAGGAAAATCAAACCTCTGTCATAAAGAGGTGGGTAGCATATTTCATCATAAGTTCTCCAGAATTGTGATTGTTCATTGCAGAGATCAGAATTTCTGAGTCTTTTGAAGTTATTCGTCTTTACAATATTGTTGTCATTACAGAAGTTGTTCTCCTGGTTCTGTTCATTCTTCATGTAATGGTTAAAATTCTCTGGAGACTGTATATTAATTTATAATTATTAGTAAAAGTGAGAGAGAAAAAGAGAGGGAGACATAGAGAGAGAGAGAGTGCACAAGATTACCTGGCTGCCCTAATTCCTAGCTACTTTTGATGTCCTGGCTCAAGTGGGCACTGGTCACAACATAAATCATTGAGGAGCTGGTACCTGCTAAGCATTACGAGCTCCAGAGACAAGAGAGCTAGCAACTCATATCCAGGAAGAGACAGCAGCTACCTGAGTCACTAGTTTATAAAGTCAGTTGTCACCAATCCTCCTGGAACTTTTTTTTTTTTTTTAAACCCTTACCTTCCATCTTGGAGTCAATACTGTATATTGGCTCCAAGGCAGAAGAGTGGTAAGGGTAGGCAATGGGGGTCAAGTGACTTGCCCAAGGTCACACAGTTGGGAAGTATCTGAGGCCAGATTTGAACCTAGGACCTCCTGGGACTTCTGATTGGACAGGGTTAAACCTCAGTTCCAGGTCCCAAGTCTTGACTTAGGAATAAGCTATTATTAGCTATAAGCCTATATCCTTGCTCTTCTGAAAAACTATTCCAAGCTTTCCTCTCCTTCATAGTGGTGGCCAACAAATTATGTATGATCCTGACTGGGTTCCTTCATACTTGAATTCTTTCTGGCTGCTTATAATGTTTTTTCCCCAATCTAGAGATTCTAGATTTGGGTTATAATGTTCCTAGGAATCTTCATCTGGGGATTTCTTTCAGGATATGACCTAGATTCTTTTTGACCTCTAGTTCAGAGATAAAGGCAATTTTCTTTTATTATTATTTTTTTTAATCTTTACTTTCTGACTTAGAATCAATACTAAATATTGGTTTCAAAACAGGAGAGGTAAGGACTAGGCCTTTGGGGTTCAGTGACTAGCTCAGGATAACACAGCTAGGAAGGCCAGATTTGAATGCAGGACCTCCCATCTCCAGGGCTGGCTCTCTATCCACTGAGCCACCCAGCTGTTCCTATGATTTCTTGAAAAATGATGTCTAGGCTCTTTTTTTGGTGATGGGATCCAGACAGTCCAATAATTCTTAGTTTTTTTCTCCTTGATCTATTTTCCAGGGTAATTGTTTTCACTATGATATACCTTATATTTTATTTTTTTTAAGTTTTGGGAACTATTGTAAGTCTATAAGAACTATTAAATTGTCAGAAAAGCCACTCTTTAATTAAGGAAAGGGGTACAAGGCTGAGTTAGGCCTCTATATAGAGCTGCATGCCACATGCCTACAGAGTCTCCAAGGACTGAACTGTGGATGCTCTGGTCCCTGACCCCTAGGAAAGCCAACAATGCTAGATTGGACAATTCTGAGGAGCCATTAAAGTTGGGAAGCTTAAATACCTTTCTAGGGAAACATGGGGACTAAGGACAAGAGGGATAGTTGATTCACTTTGCAATGGTAACAAAGGAAAATAAGGAGTCCTAGACAGGAATAACAGTGAGGGGCTGATGCTTTATAATGGACACAAAAGGGAAAGACCCAGCCAAGGGCTGGGCTACCTTAGTAAAGAACTTTGGCCTAAGGGGAGAAACCATTTCGACCAAAGAGATAAACATTTGTTGGGATTAGCCATCCCCACCTAAACTCCTTTAAGGTCCATTGTTAGTCCATTAGTTAGAGAAGTGAAGTTGGACTTTCCCTCAGGGAAGAAGCATCAGGCAAGGGCTTTCACCTTTGAGCTAAGTAAAGTGGGGTTCATAAAATCTTTCTAGGCTACAAGTTTGGGGGCTTCTTGATTCCACCTTGACAGCCTTTTGGCTTTGTTTTAATATTCTTTGTTGTCTCATGGAGCTGTTGGCTTTAATCTATTCTAATTTACAGAGAGTTTATTGCTTGGACAAGGTTTTATACCTCTTACCCAAGTTGTTCATTGTTTTTCAAAATTTTTTTTCCTATATCTTCCATTTTTTCCTCTAGTACTCTCATTTCATTTATTAAAAATATTTTAAATTCTTGCTTCATCTGTTTTAGGAATTCTAGTTAAATTCGTGACCAAGCTGTTTTTCTTTGATGTATTTCTTGTATATTTTTTGGACTCGTTCTCTTATTCTGGGTTTGTTTCTTTCTTTTTTTTAAACTCTTAACTTCTGTGTATTGGCTCATAGGTGGAAGAGTGGTAAGGGTGGGCAAAGGGAGTCAAGTGACTTGCCCAGGGTCACACAGCTGGGAAGTGTCTGAGGCTGGATTTGAACCTAGGACCCCCAGTCTCTAGGCCTGACTCTCAATCCACTGAGCTACTCTGGGTTTGTTTCTTGAGTATTCCTATCACTATAATAGCTTTTTAATGGTGGGATTCTTTTTTGTTCACTTATTCTTCCAGTTTGCTTTCTAATTTTGTACCTTATGTTAGGGCCAGGTTCTGTACTCTTCTGAAAGGAATGTTTAGGATGGCTTTGCTACTATTTTCTTGGTGGTATTGAGAGTAGAATTATTCCAAGCTCTCAGGCTGGTGACCTATAGGTGTTCGATGCTCCCAAAGTGGTCTGATCCAGAGAATTACCATGACTTCTCCATTTGTCTGAGTTCTGTAATGTCCTGTCCTGAGTTTGGGTCTAGGCAACAATGGATTGCTGTTGTCAACCACTTGGAAAGCTCAGCTAATTCAAAGTTACAGAACTCATTCCCTTAGTGGTCAGGTGAATCATTGTAGGTTACCTTTTAGACAGAAATTCTTGCCCTGATTATTCCTCTGCAGACTTCAGATTGGTCCAGAAGGTGGAACTGAGACCCTGATCTGCTCTTTCAGACAGGGCTACACATTCCTTACTCACTTGTGAATTTGCTAACTAGGGCTGAGAACTCAGAACCACATTCCTGTACTTCAGCAGGAGGATAAGCCAGTACAAGCCTCCTACAGATTTTTGTATTTTCTAAAAACATCCTAATGGCTTTTTGAGGGATATGTCCTACAAAACTCTTAATATGTAGAGACTACAAATAAGCAGGTTTCTATCCCCTTTTGGGAGAAGGAGAGAGATTTAAGGTGCTTTAATCTCCTAGACAATACCTGAATTTAACTAATCAAGCAACAAAGGTTAGTTGTAATAGGTCAATTAGTGGAAAAGGTCATCAGAGTTTAAATGAACTATACAATTGGAAAAGCAAAAGTTTTAGTTCTTAATTTTGCTTAAAATGAAAATATGTGCTAAAATTATAAAGAGAAATTCAGTGGAGTGAAGATAGACTGGGATACAATTAGAATGAAGATAATATAGGAACTGAACAAGTAAAAGGAAGATTAGGAGAAGAATATGAAGGAAATAAGAACAGTGTGATATTCAAGATCACTGGATGGACACACACACATACACACACACACCTGCATATATAGATATGGGAAATTTCATGTGTCTTTTAAATTTGGGTGCTGGAAGTTCTGAGTCTGATTCCTAGTATGATTAGTGAGAAATGCTATTGAGCCAGTGATCCATGCCAGTAACCCTATGGGGTGACACTTGTGAATTGTAAGTGGAGTTCTGTCTCACGGGAAATTTGGTGAAGTAACTTTTATCCTGGGCTGAGGTAGGACTCTCCTGACTTAATTTCCCCAGTGTGATATTTCCTTTTGATCTGAAAATTTCCCCGCCTGGCTGTGACAGTCTGTCATATATATAATTGACTGTCTATATGACTCTTGCCTAGAATTGACATCAAGGTAGGGGAGCATTTTCACTTTACTATAGGTATATCCCTATTTGTCCTTTCATGGCAAAAGTCTATATGGCAAATGACCGGATGCATATGAACACAATATAAAATCTTTTCCTTGTAAAGTAAGGCTGAAAAACATCTAAGTTACTATAATACAATGCAAGTATGTAAAATCATAGCTATTTAACCTGAAATTATATTCATTTCCATATCTCAAACAGCTAAGTAAATGAATACTTAGGCTTGACATCTGCCCACTGGTGGTTCTTCATTCTTGTATATTGTCCTTCAACTATCTCACAATGGTATGAGAATAATTAGACAAATGATATAAGAATTTGTGAAGCCAGGATATAATTCTACTATTTGGTGAGGTTAAATAAGAAACATTTTCTGTTTTGTATAAAAGAATTTCAGGGTAATAATTTTTCTTAGAGAAGTGTACCTTGTGGACTATCCTGTGTTACCCCAAAAGAAATCTAATTTTACTTAGGTTTACTATTTAATACAAGAGTTAACACCTGTGTATACGGAGCATGGCCTGGAGGGAGAACATGTTTTACTATAGACAATTCATTTGACACAATCTAGAATTATTTTCTTGGTCTATTTAGACACCCCATCATTGCCCCTTGTTACAATTGGAGTAAAATAAGCATCTTTGGGGTAAATTCATTTAATGAAGTCATTAAACTTAGGCATATAAGTCATCTACTTATAAAGGGTGTTGTTACCCATGTGCTCATGTATAGGATTAGATCCTGAGCAGCTTCTCATCTTCCTATGAGGAAAATGAGCAGCTAAAAGTGAAACTAGAGCAAATAGCCAACCTAAAAATCTAGAGTGGAACTTTGGTAAATATTAGGTTTCTTTTTTTAAACTAGAAGGGCTCATTCTATAAGTCATATCCTTGTAGATTCTTTTAGATTTTCCCTTCAGTCCATTGTTGGAAATGTCTGAATCAAACACCTGGTTTAGATAAAGATAGGTGCTACGAAAAGTTTGTTAAAGTATAAATTCTAAGGTCTAGAGGTTCATAATTTGATGTTCTTCATATAACTCTAGTATTAATAGGATTAAAACCATAAGATTTGACCTAGTTTTTACCACATGACCTTCTTATTGGCAAAGCAAAATTTAAATGGTATGAAGTTGTATTAAGATCTATTTTCCAAGAAATTTTAACATTAAAGGGATCTCTATAAGCGGCCTGCACCAAAGAAGCAGATTTACTAGAAGCAGTTGCTCTGAGAACTGGCCTATTTCAGAATGCCCAAGAGAAGAAATTTCCAGAAACCCAAATAACTGCATTAGGAGATGTTCTCAGAAATCAGATAGCTGCATAAGGTATCTGAGCCTTAAGATATAATGAACTGATGAAATGGACAATGGAAATGGGTTACTAAGAAAGAAACTGTTTACCCTTTCTCTTACTCCTTCCCCCACGTACCTGTAGTTCTTTGTATGGTCTATATGCCAAAGAAGACTGCCCCCAATGACTCCTCTCAATCCCTGCATCCATCTCTTTCCTCCCCTCACACAGTTCCCATCACAGTAAAATACTTATAGGTAAAACCATTTGATGAAGTATTTGGTAACTGCAAGCCTTTTTGTTTCCTGGGGAGTCACTCCTGAGATTTTTATAATGATCTCATCAGTGAGTGATTCATTTAGGAGACTGTCAGTGAATCCAAGGGGAATATGAGGGAAATTAATATTATATTATTTTATTAATAATCAATTGTTAATTGATTATCCATCCTTTTTCCTGCCATTTTTATCAAGATCCCCTTCCTGAAAAGACCCGACAGTCTAGGCATCTGCTCCTTAACTAGTTTGGGCTGTGCCCCACCCAAATGGGACCCTGGTTTCTGTCTACTCGAACAGAACTCAATCTAAGTTAGATTCTCCCCCAGGGAGCATGAGCTTTGCCCTGGCTCCCCCCATTAACCTACAAAGGTGAACTAGGGAGATCCTAAATAGAACAGTTCTTTTAGTCCAGATTACTAGAAGCTCCTTGAATCTCATGACTAGGCCATGTTCTCAGTCTATATTCCTCCTCCACAACAGAAGGAGTTGAGAACTCCTACCTCCTTATTAAATGTCTGTAAATTAAGTGTATTTCTTTTATCAGGGGAGATTTCAGTAACTTGCTGCCAAGAAGACAAGATAGATTTATATTCAAACTGACCTGAGACATTACCCTGAGGTCCTTGGTCACTGTGAGACCACTAACCTCAATTTATTATTTGCTAGCTTAATTAGTAAATTGTTTTTTTTCATATCTGGGACTTTTTTTCAGAATTTTATTAGCAAAAATTTATATTATTTTGCATGAAATCCATATTACTTGCCCCAGTCTCCCGCCCTGAACTTCAGTCCTATTTGAAAATCCAAACCAGATATCTAGAAGACATCTCAAATGCAGCATGTCTCAAACAAAACTTCCCTCTCTTAGGGCCAGGCTAGCTGTACCTGTACCTCAGACTTTATGGAATCGCTTGGTGTAATTTCTCATTGAACTTCTTGAGCCTTTCTTGACATGCTGTGACTGTCAGGGTTTTGCTTGAGTAGGTATGTGGGAGCTAGGAGGGTGTTTGGGGGGAAAGTGTCAGGTTTCTGTGTAAGCAGCCATCTTGTCAGGAATTCCTCTATTTGAGCTGTAAAAGCCACAGATGGCACTTTATTTTCCTATCTTTGTATCTTTAAACTGACCATCTCCAATGCCCAAGCATCCTAAAATGTATTGTCTCCTTATTTGCACTTCACTGCATCTCTCTTTTCCTTGAAGACACAGCTTACAAACCATTTAAAATTTTTTAATTAATTTTTTCATCAATGGAATTTATTTCCAGGTATTTCAGTCCTTATTTCTCTCCTCATACCATATAAGGCATCATCCAGCAAACATATATGTACAGATTATGTCTTATGTGTTTCCACTTCTCAGTTCATTCTCTGGAGGTAAACATTCACAAGTTATTCTTCAAATTTTAAATCTGTAGCTTCATATAATGTCCTTTTGGTTCTACTCCTTTCATTCTTCATTATCTCATGTAGTTCTTTCCAGGTTTTTTAAAAAAATTAATCTGCTCATCATTTCTTATGGCACAGTAGTATTGCAACACAACGACACATCACAATTTGTTTAGCTGCTCTCCAATAGAAGGACATCCCCTAGATTTCCAGTTCTTTGCCACCATAGAGAGAACTGCTACAAATCTTTTAGAATATATACATTCTTTTCCTTTTTTCCTGATCTCCTTAAGAAAAAGATTGCTGGGTCTAAGAGTTTACACAATTTTAAAGTTCTCTGGGTATAATTCCAAATTGCTCTCCAAAATGACTGGATCAGTTCACAGTTCTGCCACCAGTGTATTAAGGTCCCCACTTTTCCACCTCTCTTCCAACATTTTTTATTTTGCCCATTTGTCATTTTAGTCAACCTGATGGAGGTGCAATGATACCTCCGAATTGTTCTGGTTTGCATTTTCCTAATCGGGAGTGATTTAGAATTTTTTTTCATATTCCTATATATGGCACACACCATTTTCTACATGAAGCCTTTCCTAATTCCCTCAACTACCAGTACCCTGCCTTTCTAATTTGTATTTATTTCTCTTTATGTTTATTCTATATATGTGTATCGTCCTCATATTATAACATAAGCTCTCTGAGAGTAGAGATTATTTCATGCTTCGTATTTGTATGCTCAGTGCCTAGCTCATAGCAGGAGCTTAATAAATTCCTGTTGATTAACTGCAGATTGATGAGGTCAAGGTCTCAAAGGAGTATTTTCCACTGATTATTATACAGTGAGAAAAGCACTGGTTTTGGTATCCTGGAAACTGGGTTTGAGCCCCAGGGCTGAACCTCCTTTGTGATCTTGGGCAAGGGAACAAAACTTCCTGAATCTTCATTTCCTTATCTATAAAATAGGGATGAGGATTCTTGTATTCTCTACCTCACAGGAAAATGCTTTGCAAACTCTAAATCAAGATATAAATGAATTGCTGTCATCTTGGTTTTTAGAGTCTAAGGCATTATAGTTTAATAGAAACAACACTGGAAATGAAGTCAGGAGATCTGGGTTCAGGCCTTAATCTGTTATTAAGTATGTGACTTTAGCCAAATCACTGACCTTATCTCTAAAATGAAAAGCTGAACTAGGTGATTTCTAGGGATTTTGTGCTTTCTGTGATTCTGTGTTTCTAATGCTTCACATAAATGAGAAGATCAAAAAGGACCATATGTTGGTACTGCTAGACTTCTTTCACCTTTTAAAAATTTACTTTTGGGTAGAGAGAGGGAGAAGAAAAAGAAAAAGGGGATATCTTATTATAACAAACTACATAGCTGATCAGTCTAATCAGATTTCAAACATGCTAGAAATAACACCCTTGAACCTTACAGAATGACAAAACTATCTACAAAAAATATGAAAAAACAAGGTGTTAGTTACATGGGTAAGTCAGGTGCTGAAAAAGAAATCGAAACCACAGAAGCTCCAAATACCCCGCTATCAAAGCAAATGTTTGTTGCTCTACCAGCTGCCACAGGTGGTTTCCACAAGAGAGCTATAGAAAACAAGTCTTAAAACTACATCTCTAAATGAGGATGAAAAATAAAGAATTTTTTTTTTTTACACCAACAAGTGATTTCTCTTTTTAGGGAGTACTTGAAGGCACAGTGATGTTTGGTAGCTGGCATATTTTTAATTAACCCACACGCCCAACTGAGGGCATCAAGACTGGCACCTGCACTAGCAATTTTTATTGGGTGGCCTTCCAGATTTAAACATCTCCTAAGGAGGCACAGTTGAGATGTATTTTGTGTAACCATAACCATGTCAATGTCCATTTTTAGCTAACCTTAAAAGAGATGAAAAACAAGAGGCTGAAACAAGAGGGCTGTGGTGAGGCTGGCCCTGTCTACACAGATAAAAACCAGTGTCATGAAGGAAAGTTCCCCATACAAAGACCTCACATCCCAGGGACCTTCTAGCAACTGAGTTACTTTTTTACCATCTGTAACACTTGTCTGCACAAAATGTGAAGCCAAGGTTTACTTACTTAGTGATTTACTTAGCAGTTGAGCTGTGATGTCCAAGCACCAAGAAACATAATCACTCTGCCTCTCCAGATCAGTGGTGACTTGTACTGAGAGGAGAGATCATGTCTAGGTCTCCCCAAAGGAACATAGTAGGGTCCCCAGATCCTATATCAACACTCCAAGTCATAATATATGGGTAGAGTATGGGAAAACCTTTATTTCAATCTATAGAAAATGCAGTATATGCAAAAGATTTACAGGAGCCCATAAATCGGGGGAAAAAAAAAAAAAAAAAAAAACTAAAAAAATCCTGACATAGCAAATCAGCTCTCCCAGAAAGGAAACTGAACTTGAAGTGGCTGTCAGAGCAACTTACTGATGTTCCAGTGAATCCCTTTTCCCCCATAAAGTTCTATATAGTTCCCTTAATGCTTGGACAAGTCTGTGGTTTAGGTTCCTTCAAAAGGAGGGATATATTTGGGGGTACATGGGGGCTAATAAATAATCTCCCTATCAGGCATTTCCTATCCAAAGAATTCACAGCAATAACGGAGAATGGCAAGTTCTTACTCCTCCATCCCATCCCCTTACAAGGACACTACCCCTCACCCCTATACATGGCTTTAGACTTTTTCTTCTTCAAAAGAGGATCTCTAGAATGCCAGAGATTGAACTTTAAATCCAGTATTATAAGGATTAAATTTAGTGATTGAATTTAAATTATGTGAAATAATGTGGTTGCCAGAATTATTATATCTCAAGTCAGAAGTTTATTTACAAAAAAAGAGTGGGAAACAATAAGGTAGAGAAATGTGAGAGAGGTTAGAGAAAACCTATACTAGTCCTCAGCCAGGAGGGCTGGTAGTGAGTAACTATGAGGCTTCCTCCAAGATGGAAACTAGGAAAGTAGTCAGCCCTTTTCACTCACCCAAGTCAGAATCCAAAGTTGATGTCTCTAGGGAAGTTCTCTCGAAGACTATCTCCAGGAGACATTCTTCACTAGAGTCAACCTCACCAGACTGACTGCTCAGAGATGTCCATGGCTTTTATGGTGGTTTTCTATTCCTGCCTCTTTTCATGGGGAACAATCAATTTCCAAATTGAGTTGTCACCTAGCATCAAGTAAGGTGTGAACTCACTATAAGTGGTTTGTGAGCTCCTCCACCCAGTTCAAGTTTGTGTTGGTCCAATCAAAAGGTAGTCAAAGGAGAGCTAATCTTTGACCCCACAATCTAGGGAGGTACTAAGTAGGGGTACTTAAGTTATTGTCAAAGTTTTAACTCCAACTAGGCAAAGAGAACAAAGAATTCTCTCTTCACAAGTGTGAACTCAAAGAGAACCAAGAATTCCCTTTCACAGTATGGCACCCCATTGGCCAAGGAGTTAGAATAGATGCTCAAGAATTATTATTTTTGGTTAAAACAGAAATTTCCAGTGTGTTCTGACTCAAAGACTAAAGAGTCTGTGTCTATCTTTTTCTGAAAGAATTACCTCTCTTCTCTTCATTCTTCCATCTCCTGCCTAATCTCCAGCCTTTGAAGGGAAGAAGAGAAGAGAAAAATGAATCTTCCATTTGGTTGAGCCTTCAATAGTAGATTGCTGTATAGTAGATATTACCTCCCTAATTTCTAGCCTCCCCTAGGATGAGGAGAACCTTTCACTTAGTGATTAACATATTCACACTTGGTCCTACCCTATACATCTGAGTGACTCTGAACTCTTATAGTCACATTCCTCACCATCTGATACCTTATCCATATTCCCCTCTGCCACTCACCACAAAATCCCAAACAAATGATACCCACCCTTCCATTGTGCCCTCTGGAATGTCTGCTCCATAGACAACAAACTTGCTTTGTTGTAGGTCTGACCATGGCATCCTCCTTTTCAATAGACTCTAGTGGTTCCTATCATCCCCATAATCAAACACAAAATCTTGTTTGGCATTCAAAGCCCTTTATAACCAAGCCCACTTCTACCTTTTGAGTCTCCTTACATCTTATTCTTCACCATGCACTCTTTGATCCAGTGACACTGGCCTCCTGGCTGTTCCAGGAATAAGATACTCCATCTCTCAGCTCTGGGAATTTTCTCTGGCTATTCTCCATACCTGGAATGCTCTCTCACTCTGCCTATTGACTTCTCTGACTTCCTTTAAGTCTCAAATAAAATTTTACCTTCTATAGGAAGCCTTCCCTAAACTATCTTAATTATAGTGCCCTTTTCTGTGGATTATTTCTTATGTATCCTAAACATATTTGTTTGCAAGTTGCCTCACTGAATAGACCAGAAGCTCCTTGAAGGCAGGTACTATTTTTTACCTTTTTTTGTATCCTCAACACTTAGCACAGTGCCTGGTATTTTGTAAGCACTTAATAAATGCTTATTGATTACCACCAGACTCATTTTATTTTATTTTTAAAATTTAAACCCTTACCTTCTGTCTTAGAGTCAATACTATGTATTGGCTCCAAGGCAGAAGAGTGGTAAGGGCTAGGCAATGGGGAACAAGTGACTTACCTAGGGTCACACAGCTGGGAAGTGTCTGAGGACAGATTCAAACCTAGGACCTCCATCTCTAGGCCTGGCTCTCAATCCACTGAGCCACCCAGCTACCCCCCACAAGACTCATTTTATTTATTTTTTGTTGTTTTTTAATTTAAATATTTTATTTTTTTAGAAAAATTTTCCATGGTTACATGTTTTTACTTTCCCCTTTCCTCCTGCCTTCGCCCCCACCCCATAGCCTACACACATTTCCACTGGTTTTAACATCCGTCATCAATCAAGACCTATTTCCATATTATTGATAGTTGCGTTGGTGTGGTAGTTTCGAGTCTATATCCCAAATCGTGTCTGCATCAACCCATGTGTTCAAGCAGTTGTTTTTCTTCTGTGTTTCCACTCCTGTAGTTCTTCCTCTGAATGTGGGTAGCATTCTTTTCTATAAATTCCTCAGAATTGTCTTGGGTCTTTGCATTGCTGCTAGTACAGAAGTCCATTACATTTGATTTTACCACAGTGTTTCAGTCTCTGTGTACAATGTTCTCCTGGATCTGCTCCTTTCACTCTGCATCAATTCCTGGAGGTCATTCCAGTTTACATGGAATTCCTCCAGTTTATTATTCCTTTGAACACAATAGTATTCCATCACCAACATATACCACAATTTGTTCAGCCATTCCCCAATTGAAGGGCATACCCCCACTTTCCAGTTTTTTGCCACCACAAAGAGAGCAGCTATAAATATTTTTGTACAAGTCTGTTTATCTATGATCTCTTTGGGGTACAAATCCAGCAATGGTATGGCTGGATCAAAGGGCAGGCATTCTTTTATCACTCTTTGGGCATAATTCCAAATTGCCATACAGAATAGTTGGATCAGTTCACAACTCCACCAGCAGTACATTAATGTCCCAATTTTGCCACATCCCCTCCAACATTCATTACTCTCCCCTGCTGTCATTTTAGCCAATCTGTTAGGTGTGAGGTGGTACCTCAGAATTGTTTTAATTTGTATTTCTCTAATTATTAGAGATTTAGAACGCTTTCTCATTATTGATAGTTTTGGTTTCTTTATCTGAAAAGTGCCTATTCATGTCCCTTGCCCATTTATCAATTGGGGAATGGCTTGATTTTTTTATACAATTGATTTAGTTCTTTGTATATTTGAGTAATTAGACCTCTGTCAGAGTTTTTTGATATAAATATTTTTTCCCAGTTTGTTGTTTCCTTTCCAATTTTGGTTGCATTGTTTTTGTTTGTACAAAACCTTTTTAATTTAATATAATCAAAATTATTTATTTTACATTTTGTAATTTTTTCTAACTCTTGCTTGGTTTTAAAATTTTCCCTTTCCCATAGATCTGACAAGTATATTATTCTGTGTGGCTTAATTTACTTATAGTTTCCTTCTTTATATTCAGGTCATTTACCCACTCTGAATTTATCTTGGTGTAGGGTGTGAGATGTTGACCTAAACCTAATCTCTCCCATATTGTTTTCCAATTTTCCCAACAGTTTTTGTCAAATAGTGGATTTTTGTCCCCAAAATAGGGTTCTTTGGGTTTATCATAGACAGTCTTGCTGGTGTCACTTACCCCAAGTCTATTCCACTGATCCTCCCTTCTGTCTCTTAGCCAGTACCATAACCTTTTGATGCCTGCTGCTTTATAATATAGTTTAATATCTGGTACTGGTAGGCCACCTTCCTTCAGGTTTTTTTTTTCATTATTTCCCTTTATATTCTTGATCTTTTGTTCTTCCAAATGAACTTTGGTATAGTTTTTTCTAATTGAGTAAAAAAGTTTTTTTGTAGTTTGATAGGTATCACACTCATTTTAAAGGAGAGAAGAGAGCTGAAATCTGGAGATCAGATCTGATATGTTTGAATGGTGGTTGAAAGAGTAATTCCATTACATGTGCTATATGCATAAAGTTCTATTATAATTATAATTAGTTACATACATTTATTTTATGCTCTTCTATTCTATTTTGCTCATATATATTTATCCTTATTGTATTCATGTACATGAATCTTGAAAATTTTATATATACTTAAAATGTTAATCAGGTATATCAATGGTGTTTGGTTTTTTTTTTTTTTAAACCCTTACCTTCCATTTTGGAGTCAATACTGTGTATTGGCTCCAAGGCAGAAGAGTGGTAAGGGCTAGGCAGTGGGGGTCAAGTGACTTGCCCAGGGTCACCCAGCTGGGAAGGGTCTGAGGTCAAATTTGAACCTAGGACCTCTCATCTCTAGGCCTAGCTCTCAATCCACTGAACTATTCAGCTGCCCCCTCAATGGTTTTCTAAATGGCAAAGAAGGCCAGGAATAGACTCCTTCCTAACACATACCTGTGTGTTCCTTCCTTTCTTTTTTTTTTTTTTTAAACCCTTAATTTCTGTGTATTGGCTCCTAGGCAGAAGAATGGTAAGGGTAGGCAATGGGGGTCAAGTGACTTGCCCAGGGTCACACAACTAGGAAGTGTCTGAGGCCGGATTTGAACCTAGGACCTCCTGTCTCTAGGCCTGGCTCTCAATCCACTGAGCTACCAAGCTGCCCCCCTTCCTTTCTTTCTCTAAGCTATAGTGCCATTTTTCACATGAAACTTTTTCTGAGTTTTCCAAATATTAGTGCCTTCCATTTCAAATGACCCCTTATTGAACAACTTCTGTTTTTCACTTAAAATTTAATCTATATTCATATTATATATATATATATATATACATACATATATACACATATATACTTATTGTCTCCCTCAATAAAATATAAGCATAGAGTAGCTTTATTCTCTGTATTTGTGTACCCAGTGCCCAGTACAATGGTAGGAACAAAATAGACTTAATAAATGTTTGTTGATTTGAGGGAAGTAGGCCCTATGTCTCATCTGATAGAAAGTCTTTCCTTTAGTGGGCCTAGTGACTCATTCCCTGAATGGTTTTGATCATTCACATAATATCAAAGGAGAGACTGAATGGTCATCTAGTTCCAGTGGACAGATAGTTGGCCTTTGAGTCAGTATGGCCTGAGATCAAGTCCTGCCTGTAATTACGGATATAATCTGTATAAGTCTAGACAAGTCACTTATGTCAATGCCCTCTGACAACTCTCTAACATGATAAATTACAGAGGAGTTGCCAAATTACATTCATAAATGAATTTCCATGCTAAGATTCCCTATACCAATCAATGGATGAATTTACCAGTATGTGCTAAAAAATAAAAAGAGCAAGCTAGATAAGCAAAAATTAAGATATCTTTCTAGAATTCTTCCCTTCTTTGTGGTAGTTCTCTCAGTGGAGAAAGAGGTATTTGTTTTATTTCTATCATTGACTTTGGTGTTAAAGTTCCCAAGAGTGGTTATAGTTTTGGGGATTTCTTGCCCTCCATAGAATTGATAATAATAGTTTACTTTTAAATGGTATTTTTTGGTGGAAAAGTTCATCATTTAATAAATGCTATTTTAGCATTTATTAAATGCTTTTTATGTATCAAGCACCATGATAAACTGTAGGAATACAAATACAAGTAGAAAGTCAGTCTTCCAGGAGTTTACACTCTAAGGAGGGAAGTCAACACAAAAAAGGAAGTTAAAAAGAAGAGAGAAGGCAAAAGTACTCCACTAAATCATTCTTGGGTTCTCTCCCTTCCATTTGGTTGAGCCCAAGTATCTAGAGTAATTTAGTGCTATGTTGTTAACTAATCCCTTGGTTGTGTTAATCCCATTTTTCTAATTTGATTATTAGCTTCTGGGGAAGGGGGAGGGGTCAGTGAATACAGGTCCTATTTTGTAGCCCCTTCCTCACTTTCTAGACTTCTTACACTCCTAAAAACTCTGCTTGAAATGCAGTAACACTGGCCTCTTTGCTGTTCCTTGTATGGCACACTCCATCCCTAGGCTGAGTGTTTTCATTCACTGTTCCTCAAGCCTGGAACTCTTTCCCTTCCCTTCTCTGCCTCCTGGCTTTCCTGGATTCCTTCAAGTCTTAGCTAAAGTTTCCAACTTCTAGAAGAAACCTTTCCTAGTCTTTAATCTTAATGCATTCCCTCTATAAAAATCTCCAGTTTATCTTCTATGTATCTTGTTTATACACAGTTGTTTGCATGTTATATTCTCTCACAGGATTATATGGATTGCCAGCTCCTAGAGAAATGGGGCTGTTTTTCCCATTCTTTGTAAAACCAGGGCTTAGCCTGGCACGTTGTAGGTGCTTAATACATGCTTGTTGACTTGACTCATCTTGCTGACTCTGATCTCCCACAGCATTAGGCCCAATACAACAGAAAACAGAATTGATGCACAATAAACACTACCTGTTTCCTGATGAATTGTCAGTTTTTGCTAGCTAGCTTGATTCTTTTCTTTTTTCTTTAAAAAGGACTTCTAAAATTTAAGACTACTGAATATTATAGGATGATTTCCATCTTTTAAAACCTGCTATTAAGCAGCCTACCATATTACTCTTTTTTTTTTAATCCCTTACCTTTTGCCTTAGAATCAAAACTGACTATATCTATTCTAAGGCAGATGAGTGGCAAGAGATTAGTGATTAGAGTAAATTGACTTGCCTATAGTTGCACAGCTAGGAAGTATCTGAGTCCAGAATTGAACCCCAGTCCTCCCAACTCCAGGCCTGGTACTCTATCCACTGTGCTACCTAGCTGTCCCCGTTTGTTGCTTCACAGATGATGATATTATTTAGCTGCATCCTCAGTACTGCTGATGTATATACATGAAACTATGACATTGGCAACATTATCTCCAAATGAACCTGGCTCTCTCCACTGCCCAAATTAATTCTATTGTGGTAGGTAAATAAGAGAAGAGAATACCATAGAAAAGAGAGAGGAGTGGTCTAAGAGCTAGGACAAGGGTTGCAGTTGGAATTGGCATAATAGCAAAAGAAATCTCCATGAACTAAACAACAGAGGGATCCTGTGTTTGTTTAGAAGTTGACTGATATTCCATAGGCCATTAGTTGAGCTAGGGTACACAAAGCAGGTGTAGTGTTTAACTCCATGACAGGACCACACTCATAGACATTTTTTCCCCCTATCTTACCTTCTGTCTTAAAATTAATGCTAAGTAATACTATGTATACTCCAGGCCTGGTGCTCTATTTACTATGCTCCTTTAGCTGCTCCTACTCCTAGATATTTGAGATCCTGTCTATTAAAATTGCATATAGGGGCAGCTGGGTAGCTCAGTGGAGTGAGAGTCAGGCCTAGAGACAGGAGGTCCTAGGTTCAAACCTGGCCTCAGCCACTTCCCAGCTGTGTGACCCTGGGCAAGTCACTTGACCCCCATTGCCTACCCTTACCAATCTTCCACCTATGAGACAATACACCGAAGTACAAGGGTTTAAAAAAAAAATTGCATATACTAGACAAGTGTGAGCTGGGAAAATTATGAATCAGAAAGTGAGCAAACAGAAAGAAAATTATCTAAGTTTGTGGACTAGATTACAATAAAAAGGTCAGTGCTAGGACTATTTTGTTTAGCTTAATCTTTTTATTACAACATAAAAGATCATTGGATTTGGAGATAGAAGGAACCTTAGAGAGCACCTAATACAACCTCCTCATTTAACAGATAAGGAAAATGAAGCCCATTGAAGTTAAATAAATCACTCAGGGTTATATAGATAGTAAGTAACTTGGTAGTGATTCAAACTCCTGGGCCTCAGATCCCAAATCCAGGTCTCATTCTAGTAACAAAGAGTTCTTTTGCATTTTGTTTTTAGTCATGCTAAACTTTGGATTTTCTTTCTTTTGTGTGTGTGTGTGGGGGGGGGGGGGGTTGGGTGCAGCCTGGATCTATTATTTCATAAGCAGCCCAGAGAGATAGTAAACCAAAGGATACTACTGGCTGTCACTTATTAAATATTCTTTGAGAGTTTCTGTGACTGAAATCTGATAAATTTAGCTACACTAGTTGGTTCTGAAATGACAGACATATAGGATGTGGCCACCATCATTTTGTAGAGCCTTTTAATACAAACATGGAATTGGAAGAAAGCTACTACTGAACCCTTCAGAGATTTAGGAAAGACGAGTGAAGATGTAATATCAAATATGGCATCTGGAGTTTGACAGGAAATTATTCTTAAGAGCATAAGTGCCATTTAAATTAATAGCCAGAAAATACACACTTTTTATATCACTGACCTTAGATTTCAGAACTTGAATCAACCTCAGAAGTTGGCTGCTCCACTCCTAGCATTTACAGTGGAGACTTTCTCTACTCTACCATGCTTCACTGGTGTATCAGTCTTCAACTCAAAGTAAAATTACTGCTATATTTTGAATTAATATATCTTTATTGCATCAAAAAACACTTATCCCTCAGGACTGTTGGGAGGATTAAATGAAATCACGGATGTAAAGTACTTTGCAAATCTTAAAAGTGCTACATAAACAGGAGCTATTTAGGCTAGACCTAATAATAATAGATCACAAAACTAAGTGCCTACCCTCAGGTAGTTATAAAAGACCAGAATCTGTAATTTTATTGTGGATATTTTCTTAGATGAGACAGATTGCAAACCTTATGCACTGTAGCTGATGTTCTTGATCAATTGTTGTAGCCAAAAACAACTCATCCTCTTGCAGTTAACTTTTTAACACTGAATCTCAACTGTAGTTCAGGCCTAACTCAGAGCTTTTCTTCATCGACAGGTATGACCTGTCAGAACTTTTGCTTCACTAGAATAGCCTTTAAGAACTTTATCTTACATCTATGTCATGATGATGCATTGGATGGGACTTTACTGGAAAAAAAGACAAATAGATGTGAAAAATTAACAACAAAAGTGCCCATTTGAGGGCAGCTGGGTAGCTCAGTGGATTGAGAGTCAGGCCTAGAGACGGGATGTCCTAGGTTCAAATCCAGCCTCAGACACTTCCCAGCTGTGTGACCCTGGGCAAGTCACTTGACCCCCTTTGCCCACCCTTACCACTCTTCCACCTATGAGCCAATACACAGAAGTTAAGGGTTTAAAAAAAATAAAAATAAGACTTACAAAAGTGCCCATTTGAATGGGACAAACAATAAGTATTATGGGAGAATGCTCACCCCATGGCTGCCATGCTGGAACCTCTCCTTTCTAGTGAAAAGCAGTAAGGCATGATGGGAACTATGGTGGACCTGGATTCAGGAATAAAACAAGCATCAATTAACTAAGTGCCTACCCCCTGCCGGATACAGAAATACAAAAGCAAACCAAACTCTCTTCAAGAAGTTTACATTCTAATGAGAGGCAATATGCACATCTATAAATTATACAAAAGAAATACAAAGTAATGGGAGAGAAAGACAAAGAAAGCATTAATAATTTTGAGGAATATTAAAGGTTTTATGTAGAAAGAAGGTAGAGCTTTATGTTAAGACTTGAAGGAAACCTGGGATTCTGGTAGGCAAAAGTGAGGAAGGAGGCATGGAGGACAGTTAGTATAAAGGCCTGGAGATGGAAGATGGAGTGTTAAGAGTTGGGAATGGCAAGAACTCATTTTGTCTGAACTATAGACTGAGTCAGTGAAAAAGCATTTGTTAAGAACTAGGTGGCATAATGGATAGAGCTGGGCCTGTAGTTAGGAAGGATTTCAAATCCAGCCTCAGGTACTTACTGGCTGTGTGACTCTGTTCTAGTCATTTAACCTTTGCTGGTCTATTTTCTCAACTGTAAAATGGGGATCATAGCACCTACCTCATAAGATTGTTGTGGGGCTCAAATGAGATAGTATTTGTAAAGTGTGTGGCACATAACAGAAATTTAATAAATGATTGTTCCCTTTCTCTTCCCCTCCCCTCCCCCCCCCACTATGTGCCAGATAATGTGCTAAGCACTGAGGATATAAATGCAACTAAAAAGAAAAGCAATCTCTATCCTCAAGGAGTTTACATTTTAATGCTGGAAGGCAACACCAAAAGGGTAATGTGAGGGTAGATGGCTCAAGTTTATAGAATGAGGAGGGTTAATCTGGACCCTTCTCCAAAATAGAGGTGATAAGAAGAACCCTCCCCGCCCCCCACCCCCCACACCCCCCAAGGAGGAAGGGGTTGGCAGGATTGCTAGGAAGGAAATAATACCTAATAAAGCTGGAAAGGTTGGTTAGGGCCAGGTCATGAAAAGATTTAAATGTCAAACAAAAGAGTTCATATTTGATTCTAGGGGTAACATTGGAATTTATTAATCAGAGGGGGAGACACTTGTCAAAAGTCAAACCTGTACTTTAGGAAAATCACTGGTGGCTATGAGCTAGGAAGTAAGTACTGAAGTGAGGATTCTAGACTTGAGGCAGAAAAATCATTTAGAAGGCTGTGGTAAAAAGTCTTACTGAGAGGTAGTGAGGACCTGTCTCAGGAAAGTGGCTGAAAAGAAGAGGCATATATGAAAGATGTTGAAGAGATTATTTTTTTAACGTCAAGATTTGGCAGTTATTGGGGCCAGCTAGGTGGCTCAGTGGATTGAAAGCCAGGCCTAGCTAGAGACAGGAGGCCATGGGTTCAAATGTGATTTCAGACACTTCCTGGTTCTCCTTGAGTAAGAAAGATATCATTCGTGCTATCACTAGACCTCTTCAAAACAAAGGAAGAACAACTTTCTCATAGAGGAAAAACAATATATAAACGGGAGAAAAGGAGGGGGGCAGAAGGTGGTAAAGAAAGGCAAGTGCAGCCAGAAAAACAACGAGACAGGGCCCACTAGCAAGTTCAGAGGCCTGAAAGTAGATACTTCCAGTGTATGAATTCCAGGAATAGATTGAGGCTTCAAGATGAAGAGCTGAAGCATGGTAGAGAATCCTCTGGCAGCCTAGAAAGGAATAAGGATATCCTTAAGTGACTTTCCTATGGTGGCCCTTTCTGTGGTGTAATCAGGATGGAGCTAAGATTGCATCACATTCCCATCAATTCCAGTTCCAATATACAACTTTATTATGCATGTTAACTCTTATGCAAGTTAGTACTTCAAAGAGATGCCAGTTCTATATATAAAATTGGGATTTGAGGGGCAGCTGGGTAGCTCAGTGAATTGAGAGCCAGGCCTATAGACGGGAGGTCCTAGGTTCAAATCCGGCCTCAGATACTTCCCAGCTGTGTGACCCTGGGCAAGTCACTTGACCCCCATTGCCTACCCTTACCACTCTTCCACCTATAAGTCAATACACAGAAGTTAAAGGGTTTAAAATAAAAACAAAAAAACAAAACAAATAAAATTGGGATTTGAATTTGTACTACTTATGTTACATGATTGTTGTGACAAAAGTGTTGAAATATGAAGTTTTATAACTACAAATCTTCATATAAATAAATGAGTTACTGCTGCTGTGGCTATGTAGTCCCAGAACTCTTTTAAGTCTTCAAGTGGTAGGCATTCCTGCCCCAGGGTATAATCAAAGGTGAGGCTCCAAAATCCAACCCTCTAGACTCCTTTCTTACACAAGGTTAAAAAAGTAATGTTACATTTGTATAACACTTTATATTTTCAAATGTTTCCCTGCCCACTGTTATTTGATCCTCTTTGTTACTACCTGGTGAAATAATTAAACTCCATTTAACAGACAAGGAAACAGCCTTAAGAAAGTAAGAAGCTTGCCAAAAAGCCACAGTCAGTGGAAACAGTCTAAGACAGGAGGTGGAGCTCCCTGTAACCCCCTTTGCCTTTGCACCTGGGCTGACCAACTCTTGTCTTACACACACTTCGCGAGGCTTCCAGGTGGAGACAACTGTTTACAGTTTTCTGGGCCCAGTTTGCCAGAAGGTGAGGCCTGACCTTTATCTTAATGAAGGTGAGGAGTGGCATGCCTCAGACTGCACGCACACACACCTTTCTGCAAAGATTGACCTGCTATCTCCCGGAGTCATGCACTGGACGTAGGGCCCACACAAAGGAAGCTTGGAGATCAATCGCCCCCCACCCCCTACATCCCCCATCCTGGGAAGATGAGGGAGCCAAGGGGGCTGAGTTCAGACTAGACAAAGTCCCTGCTCCTAGCCTGGAGAAGGCTCCCTCCTCCCCCGGCTTGGCCAAGTAACACTCAAGGGCATTCTCTCAGAAAGTGCTTCTTGTCCCCCTCCTCTGGAGCAGGGTCCTCCCGTCCAGCCTTCTCAGACTTTCCTCCTCGCCCCCCCCCCCCCAACTCTGCCCCGCGTTGTCCCCCAGCTTCTCATCCCTACCCACCCTCGCTCTCCACTTCTTTGTTGCCCGGGCTTGTTTCTAACTTAAGAAAGTCTCCGGGTCTCCGCTCCAGGTCACGTGCGTTGGTGACAGCCTCTCCCCTGGCGGCCCCACGGCCCCTTCTCTCCCCATTGGCTGCTGGGACTAAAGGGGCGGCTCCGGGGGCGGTGCAGTTCATCAGCTGTTCCGAGCTTTCTACAACAACAAAAGGACCGGAGGCGGTGGCTCTGGAGCTTTAGTCACTGCGGGAGCGGCGGCGGCGGCGGCGGCCCCTGGAGACTGAGAAGGAAGACTAGGACAGGAGCTAGACGCCGCTTGCTCCCTTTGCCCGGCCCTTCGCAGCTACCTCAGCCGCCCGGGGGCGTTGAACCTGCGCCCCCCCCCCCCCCC